>NC_039359.1:7486994-7506044 GCF_003573695.1 Papaver somniferum
AAAACAAAAAGAAAAACAATTAAAAAAAAACCTAAAAAAAAAAAAAAATCTAAAAACTCTAGCCTAAAGACAAGTCCGCGTTGGCGTCGCCAAAAATTTGATGTATTTTCAAAGTTGTTGTGGAAATATGATTCGTTCAAGACTTGTGAAAGCGGATTTTTAGATTTTTTTTTAATAAATAAAAATAGCGAACCAAATTAAAAAGATGTCGTGAAAATTATGGAGATAATAGGGATAGGATTCCACCATTGGTTGATATTAGTGATTTAATAAAACAATAATTATACAACTCAACATTCAAATTGATTCTAATAGTATTGACTAGACATGTAGATTTCCAAAAGAATAGATGTTAATCCAAGCATAGAATATCAAAACCCTAAAGCAAGCATATTCTATCAAGAGAAAATACACCTAACTAATCAAAATCATATAAATAATTTTTAGTTCAATGCAAAAATCATAATAGAGTTGTTGTAATTAATTAATAGAAATATATCACTTTTACCGAAACAATGACTTCCTCCATAGCCCCAAGGATTGGGTTTAGCTCATCATGATGTTGGAAACACGCTCAAAAGTTGATTTCATTGCTCAAAGTAGGTGTACAAATGATGAAATGGAGAAAATGATGAAAATTGGGTATTTGCAACGTTTATAATTGTTGCAAAACACTGTTACAAAGAACGAAAGAAAATAACTGATGTTGTTGTAACTCTGCGACCCTCACGTGGCTGTCGTTGTCACTGTTCATAAACGACTGCCTCTGATGGTCTTTTGTTCTTCGTGTTCTTGGTGCAGCAGCAGAAACAGAGTTCTGAAAACTCTCGATTCACGCCTCTTGAGCTCTCCTCTCGACCCCAAACTCTCCGTCCCTTCTACGCTACCACAGAGTTGTATTTATAATCAACAAGGCCAAGGATAACTCCTCATTACTCCACGAAATCTCCCATTACTCGACAATGAAGAAAAGTATTCTCGGAATATTTTCTTCCCTGATTTTCCTTCTCTCGCGTCTGCAGCTTCCTAACTCCATTCAACACGCTGATTATTGAGAATAAAATGATCCATACACACTCCAGGCTCGTGCCAACCATAAAATAACTCGGGAAAGAGAATATCAACCCTCGTGAAAGTAAGAATACCAAAGTTTTCCCTCACTCGTGTTTTGCTTCCACACGCATCTTCGGCCAAATCTAATCGATTCCAAGGACCTTACTAGCCCTGTTTAGTCCCTAGCAACAAACCCATTTGATTTCAGCCACTGAATCTCCCTAAAACGCATTCAAATCACGAACCCTAATTTTGGTGTTTTGATAATAGCTTTTCCCGCCAAATTCCAAATTCAAATGGAGAAGATGACCTCCTCCTAATCCTGTACGGGTGTCCCTTTAACACTTGCCTTATGGGGTGTGAATAGTAAGGAAGGTGCCCCTTATCCGTTGAGGTGCCCCTTATCTAACAGTGCGAGTCCGAATAACATGTGTTCTCCGGGTGCTTTAGACAACTTTTCGAGCCGATTTTTCCAATAATGTTTATTTCCCAAAAATGCCTACAAACACATAAAATACCATAATAAGTACAAAAATCGAGTACCAACAATACATGAAATTAGGGACAACATAGACACAAAAATGTGTCCATCAACAAGCATATACCTAAAGAAGCTGAATCAGAGAGGTTTGCTGGGAATATTAAGAATGATGAAGTAGCTGTCCAAAGAGTTGAACCCGAAGATTTGCTCACCCAAAGAACTCAATTTGAAGAAGTCCAACAAGGAATTGAAGTTACTCCATTAGAATGTAATATGGGACCACACATTCTAACTATGCAACGTCCCGTTAACAAGCATGATGAAGTTCGACAAGCATATTTATTATTGGGACCTTATCAACCTAAATTAACTTATCCACTCTCTCAATACGGAAAGAAACAGTGTGGGTTCAATTATAATTGGTTCGCGAGATACCCTTGGTTAGAGTATTCACCTTCTAAAGGTACTGCATATTGTTTTCATTGTTTCCTTTTCGAAACTGATCCACCAAAGAAGCCAGCATTCACTAGTGAACGTTTTAAAAGATGTATTTCTGTTAATAATGAATTAGAATGTGCATTTCTAAAACACTGTGGAAATGTTGATTCTGGACACTCTACTTCCCAGGGGAATTCCGAAGCTTTGAAGAATTCAGCTCAACAAATAAGTAATTTGGTAGAAAAACAATCAAATAGGCTGTAAAGAGACATATGTTGCGTCTCAAGACAACAATTGACTGTTTAAGATGGCTTGCGTGTCAGCAATGTGCTTTCAGGGGTCCCGATGAGTCAAAAGGTTCAAGGAATCATGGGAATTTTATTGAGTTGGTTAAATATTATATACTTGTTGGTGAGTCACGAGATGCTTCCAACAAAGAGCAAATGGTAATTATTTGAAGGTATGTGGATATTGATGGTTATGTTTAAGAAAGGTTCTTTGATATTCAACATGTTGACGATACTTGTGCTTTAACTCTGAAAAAGAGAGTAATAAAAATTCTTAATTATTATGATCTTCAGGTCGAAAACATACGAGGGCAGGGGTATGATGGCGCAAGCAATATGCGTGGTCAGTGGAATGTCTTACCATCTTTTTTTTCTCAAACAATTCAAATATGCATATTATGTTCATTGTTCTGCATACCGCCTTCAATTATCACTTGTCAAAACATTTGAATCTTTGGGTCCAGTTTGGAAATTATATTCAATGTTAACATAAATTGTAAATCTCGTTACATCTTCTTCACATCGATTTGATGATTTTGATTATGCCCAAGAAGATGAAATTGCGAAAACATTAACTAGTGGTGAAATTAAGACAGGGAAAGGGGCAAACCAAATAGGTACTTTGCCACGTGCTACGAGTTCCCATTATGATTTTGTATGTTGTTTGATAGATAAGTTCGAAGCAACCTGTATAGATCATATTGGCGCAAGTGATCCGAACGTGACTCCTAAAGTTGGTAAAGCTCAAAGTATTTCTGAAGAAATGAGATCATTCGGGTTTGTCTTTGTCTTGCATTTGATGTTTAAGATTATGGGAATTACTGAAATATTATGTTAAGGCCTTCAAAAGAAAACACAAGACTTAGTAAATGCAATACCTATAGTCTCAAACACAAAAATTCTACTTAGAGAACTAAAAGACAAGGGATGGGTAAATTTTATTGACACGGTGGCATTTTTCTACATTAACATGATGTTTCTATCCCTGATATGGATGCTCGTTATATGGAATGTACAAGCCGTTCTTGTCAGCAACGTGATAATATCACAGTAGACCATCACTATCGTGTTGATATATATACTATTATAATAGATTTTCATTTGTTGGAGTTATATCGTATGTTTCCAGAGGACACAATGGAACTACTCATTCTTAGCTCTTGTTTGGATCCTCGAGATTTTTTTAAGTCATTCGATGTTGACAGTCTTTGTAGTCTTGCCGAGAAGTTTTATTCTCTAGATTTCAGTTCGCAAGAACTACATATTTTGAGAAATGAGTTACAACATTATGGTCACTATGTGGTTAATCATATATAATTTCAGAACTTATCAACTATTTTCGATTTATATCGGCAACTAGTGTAACCAAGAAGGCAGAAGCTTATCCTATGATTGACATGTTGATTCCTATTGTTCTGACTCTCCCCGTTTCTACGACAACTGCAAAAATATTTTACTCAATAATGAAATTGGTTTAATCAGCTACTCGCAACAATATGGAACAAGATTTTCTTAGGGATTGCATGATGCTCTACATCGAACAAGTCATTGCATAAGGTATCTATACTGATTCAATCATAAATGACTTTTACGAGTTAAGCAATCATAGGTTAAAACTTAAGTACTAGGCATGGGTTGATGATAATCACTTTTTGGTCAAACGCTTTCATGTGTATATTTTGGATGTGGGTTGGTGATTGTTTTTGGTAAAACACTTTGACATGTATATTTTAGAAAACTTGATATTATATATATGATAATGAAAACCTCATTTTTTATATACATGATCTTTTGTACTATGTTGTTGTTCGGGAATCAATGGTATCTTGACAGACGCAATTTACTCATACAATACTAGCGGCAGCAAGGCTACCTATTTTAGGTAATTCACTGAAGTGTTTGCATGTTGGGGTAGCTACGTATGGTTCTTTTGTTAGTTTTGGATTAATCTCATTTTGTTACTTTATAGGAATTTTGGAAGAAGTGCGCTGATGAGTTGTTGCTACTACCCCGAAATTGCAGTTTTTTGTTTAGAAGAAGAACAAAGGGTGTGTTTGCGGGTAAAAACGACCTGCAGAATTTTCTGATAAAAAGTGGTGGATGAGGTAAGTGCTCGATGAAGCAGGTGCTTGAAGTAGCAAATCGTTCGAACCTATAAACAAATGTACTGCACGGAGTACTTTGAGTTCGAGAGACTAATCTATAAGACCCTGGCCTAAGCCAAGATAATGGCCGTTCCAGGTTCAATTCAGTCACAATATGAGGAGAAGGGTCGGTATGTAGGGAGGGAACCTGAGATTATGTGGAGATCAATAGTGATGTGATGTGTTGAAATGATGTGAATATGATTTTTTATGTAGACGAGATAATTCTTCTGAAAGTGTTTCATAACTTGACAGTGATGAGCCTTACTCGAATGTAGTTGTTATCCTCTATCAAAACATAGGTTTCATAAACCTATTTATTGCAGCACATCAATCTCCTGTAAGTGGTGACAGTTGAAGGTAATGGAAGAATGGAAAACCATTTCCACTTTGTATGGAATATTTGCTTGATCGACCATCCACTATTTCAGGACTACTTAATTGTCAGCACGACTTACCGTAACTCTCATCGTGGATGTACCTCACATCGCACGTGTTGTAGGCCGCCAGACCAAAACCCTAGTGATATCCTCCCATGTGACATAAATTAATGTGTCATGTATGAGTCTGCTTTGCAGACGTGAATGGTCAACCTTTGACCTAAGACCACGAGTCTTATGACTAAACAGACGAAGTTCAAGATTGTGATGGATGAAGCATGGAACGTTGAAACAACAACATGCTCTATGAATTATGTCATGACATGTCATTATGCTAGTTGAAGCAGTAATGATAATCGAATGACTTGGTGATGGTTTAATGAGATTGCTAGATCAATAATAAACCATTATGTTATGTACTGAGCACTTATGAGGATAATAATGTCTGAATGATCATAAGTCTTTCTCGATCCATGTGTCATGAGTCAGTCGAATGACGAGGAGAGATTATAATAATGGTCGACTGACGAACCAAATGTTGGTTGATGAACCAACAAAATATTGATAACTGGATCAGTAAGAGGAATATTGTTCTGAGAAATATTGATAGTTGAACCAATATTTCCAGAAGTGGCGGTTCTGAACCTTGTTGTCCGTGACCCATTGCTAGCTGAAGCAATTAAGGTATTGTCGGATGGAGCACTGATGATTAACAAATACTGCTAGATCCACGAATAATTGATACCAAGACCAAATAAAATATTAATTAACAATACTGGTAGCTGGACCAAATATTATTTAATTAATTAGTTAAAATATTGATTGTTGGATTGATATTAAAACATTGGTGTTTGAACCTATTCAGAATTGTGCTAGATAGAGCATTCAGTTCAAAAACTCCTAATTATGATTAATGGATGATTAACTGGGAATCAACCAATTGATAGGAGAGGAACCGACTACATGGGTGATGGACCGACCATGTAGTGTCCGATACTAGGCTAAGCATTTTAGCAAACTCCTTTGCAAAGCAGTTGGTGAAAGGATGATTAATTGATGTTTAATCATTGTTAAAATTGTACTTGATTGAGCAATATGTAGTGAAACCAAATCATGGAGAGAGGAGGGACCCACCAAAGGGGTGTGAAACTGGCCCCTGGTGGTCTTGGGACCATCTGATAGTGAGTGGAAGACCATTCCCAGTTGCAGGAAGGAGTTTGAACCAAATATGAACTCTAAATGATTAATTAGGTCAAAAATCATCAAAAGAGATGGGATCGGCTTATGCAATCCAAAGGGCCGATCATGACCGGTCATTGGAGGCATTCTCGTGTCACCATGCTGTCCACCGACTAATCGTGAGAATTTTGGTATTTTCCGATGGTCAATCGAGCATTATTTCGTCATTTTATGAAGAATTTGAGTTTAACTAAAGCTTTTAATAGTGGTGGAAGGACCACTATTAAAAATATTAAAATAATATTATTTTAATATTTTCATGGTGGCAGAAGGACAATTCATGATGGTCCCGGGACCACTTGCTTCGCTAACCACATGGTGATATTATTTTAATATTTTTCGCGGTGGCAGAAGGACAAGTCATGATGGTCCCGGGACCACTTGCTTCGCTAACCACATGGTTCATGGAGAAGTTTGGAAGATTCAGGAGTGTTGATAGAAAGAGGAAGTCCTTGAAAGAGGAAACCCTAATAATATTAAAATAAGGAAAAGGAGTGGAAACCGGCCAAAATCCTCAACGGCTAGCCGACCGGCCGTGTGGGACCCACGCCATAGTTTTCCTATTTTTATTATTTTATTAATGTTTTATTTCTCTTCCTTTTCCTTCTTTGATCAAACTTTCAATCCTAGTTCTTCCATGTTTCTGGATGCTTCTCTGAGCATTATTATTAAAGGCACACGCGCCTTTTTCTCGGAGCTTACTCGGGATTGCCCCAAAAGCTCGGAAGGTGAATATTTATTACTATTTCATGGAATTCAGCTGGTAAAATCCAAGGATCGGGGTAAATAAATATTAGAGTTTATCTAGGAATTACTGCGACTAGATTTAATTATTATCCAGTAATTCAACTGGTGAATCTGACGGCTGGATTTAATTAATTTGTGGCTCTATACTATCATGCGATATGTCTAGAAGCATTTAGAGATGATGTGATCATCACCATATATTATTCTGGGAAAGTTCAGACACCAGACATCTTTCAAATGCATTGCATATATCGAAAGGAATTGAAGGGATATTGAATTGCTCAATGTGAGGTGCATGGAATATCGAGAGCTCTTAAGCAAGAGGCTCTGATACTTCCATCATGTATGGAGGTCAGAATACTGCAATTCGCTTCCCTTGCGGTAAGCGAAGACATAACCTCTTACGCATTCTGACAAGATCATAGATACATATTTTTCGATGTGATTTTATGAATATGACCTTCGTAAAAAATCAACCATCAACAGGGTGCGACATTGCTGTTAGGTTTTCCAGACATTCATGGAAAGAGGTAATCTTTTTATATTTGTAAGTTTGCAAAAAAATAAATAATTTATAGGTTAGTAAAAGAAAAATAACAACTGTAATTTATTTTTAACAACTGCCATAAATTTTTTCCAAGCCCCTCCGTCCCAGTCTGGAATCATGGTTCCGCTACTGGACTAACGTTACTATTCCATTTTATTTCAAGTTAGCGCACTAATAGAAACTTGTCATTCAACCTGTTATCAAACAGGATTTGCTAGGACATCACTTATAATGACAGTACGTACATCAACACGTCATCACGCGGAAACCTTTAGCACGATTATGTTTGGACAACGGATGAGTATTATCTAGTGGTATACACCAAATAAGCTAATTTGATAGGCCAAGCGGAAATAGATCCGACTGTTGCAAATTGAGACGACCGTCTCAAGTTGAGACGAGGCTCGACTACAACGATAAAGACCAATACGACGAGTGGTACAAATCGGTTGTAGAGCCGATAACTAGTCAAGATGGTGTACACATTTATGGGTTGAATCTTTCTGTAGTGGGTAAAGCATTATCGAAAATTGATTTTCCTACACGTCCACTATCAGTGATTCTATCTTTCGTCGCTTATCCTTGAATAAAAGTTTCATTTTCATCAGCGCCTTCAAGAGAAGAATTTTCATCGGTTGGGTCTGATTTTCCAGAATTGAGGTGGGAGCTAGAGTCTTTTAATCTCAATAAAGAAAGGCGGATACCTTCAGCTATCTTGCAAGGTCTTGACCGTCCTAATTCTAATACAAGAACATCGACCAATCGCGAACAATTGGTAGACTAATCGAATCAAATGGAATTAAGAAATATGAAAACTAAGCATATGTAAGAATAAGATTTACGCATTATGGGAGAGAACATGAGATTCATGCCTAATTTTTTAACCAACACTAGAACACCAACATCCCATGATAGAGTGGCAGACTCACAAGTTCAACATTATGCTAAGAAAAGGCTATCATCCAGTGCAACCATCTCCATACCGTCAAGCCCCTCAACAAAATTCTCAGGATTATCAAGATTATAGAAGATCATTTAAATTCAAAGGTACTCCAACTGAAGGATTAAATCAAGTTGAAGGATCTCAAGCTGCAAGATCATACTAAGGTTTTGGGAGTATGACACAGGGGGCATATATAACAGAACTGGAATGAGACTGGGTAGTTAAGCTAAATGAAATTTAATTTACTTAAATTATATTTAAAACAACTCCATCAATATCTTGCTCGAGTACGTAATATGTGTACTTTTTAATATCCCATACACGTTATCAAAAACTATTAATTTATTTATTTATATAAACTATTAATTTATTTATTTATATAAACTATTATATTTACTACTAGTCTAATTAGAATGGAAAATAAAATTATGTTAGAATTTAAAACAACTCCGTCAATATCTTGCTCGAGTAGTATGTGTATTTTTTAACATCCCATACATGTTATCAAAACTCCTTGAGAATTGTGTAGTGAGCTTCGTAAGAAAATTTTGTTATTTTCCATCTTCATAATTCCTCTTGAGCTCGCAATATAACTTCAGCATTGGTTTCACCTCTAAGTCGATATTAATTGACAACCCGAACTTAAGCTATAAATTCTTTCACTTGTTTTCAAATTATTCGTTGTCGAAAAAATAACTCGGATGCATTATGGTTATTCGGGTTACTGATGTCACTACAAAAGTTTTCATAAATTTTAATCTAATAACTCAAACTCTGTAAACTATTTTGTCGTCGTTCCTCACCCCTAAACGGATAACATACTACAAAATTTCTACATAGAGATAAATTTTCATCTACAGTAAACTCTGCAGGATTAATATATGGTAGATCCATTCCTCGAAAATTATGGGTGTAAAAGGTGGATTGTTGGCAATTTTGTGTATAAACTGCAATATGAATTAGAAAAGAGAAGAAGGATGCAAACCCAAATAGACAAACCAAAGTCGAGGAAAGGATTATATCCTCTAGACTTAAGACAGATTCACCCCGCACTGGTGCTTACGGATTATCGATATCTGTCTCCCAAGATACAACGACTTTCTTCTCGATGTAGTAGCACTCCAAACTTCAATAAACGGCGAACCAAAACTTTAGTGATGAACTCTCTTGATGGAAACAAACCTGATGATTTCTATTGAATGCAAAAGGATGATTACTAGTTTTCTGATTATGTGAAGTCCAAGGACAACCTAGCGGATCCATTTACTAAAGGTTTGTCCAGAGAGAAAGTCTATAGATCATCGAGGGGAATGGGATTAAAGCCTACATCGACTGAATCGTATTAAGGGAACCCAACCTAGTTGACTGGAGATCCCAAGATCTAGGTTCAACGGGAAAACATAAATTAAGAACGATTCACACGAAGCACTGGGGAACATGAATAGAGATATATTTCTACCCATTCCTATGATGACACAGTGCTGCCTGTCGCCTAGTTAAGGATAAGTGATGCTTTTAATGATTCCTAATATTTGGAAATTCCAAATAGGGTATGGCAGGATACTCTTAAATAGGAAATCACCTATATGAAGTGAGAAGTGTGGCCGCTTCCGTGAGAACCTTTGATAGGCTGGGTTCATCTAAAAGCACTTCATGAATTCCGAGAATTGTTCAGGGCCGAAATGAACACAACCATGAGAACCAACTTGGTGAGGAAATAAATTATGTAATAGTTATTGTCTTGGTTTACACTTAAAAACTGACAGTTCAAAGCCTCTAGCACACAGACCCAGTAGTAAGTTCGATATCTATTCACTAAGGAAGGTTCAAGGCGAAAGCTACCTATCCCAATGCAATTTATTTCTGTTTGAACTCTCTTTAGTGTCTATTTGCATTGTTAATCAATGGATTTTCATTCATGTGGGGGATTGTTGGAAAATTGAGTAAAATTCCGTATGTATATGAATGGAAAATCCTTGGTCTAGTACCGGTTTAGATTTGGGTTGTACATAATGGTTTGGGCTTAATCTTAATTTAGCATGTTAGTTAAGTTAAGTCAGTTTTAGTTTCACGGTTGAAACTGAACGAAACCTAAAACCAAAAACGTGCAAGGAATTCAATTAGGAATTCAGAAGACGCAACCCTTGGAAAAATCCTTCTAGCATCATGACTCTTAATTGAAGAGGTATTTGAAGCATCATTATTCTTCATGAAGAGGTACTAGTAATTTTTATAAATACCATGCGCACACTTAGAAAAGATCCATCAATCAGAAACCTAATTATCATCCTACTGCATCCTAAAATCATCAATTTAGTCTGTGTTCAATAGAGAGTTCATCACTTTAAATTTGGTTCGCCTCTTCTCGAAGTTGGGAGTGCTACTACAGCGAGAAGATAGTCGTCGTATCCTGGGAGACAGACATCGATAGTCCGTAAGCACCAGTGCGGGGTAAATCTGTCTTAAGGCTAGAGGATATAATCCTTACCTCGACTTTGGTTTCGTTTAATAGGGTTTGCATTTTTCTTCTTATCTGTTTGTTTTATTGCAGTTTATACACAAGATTGCTAACATGGATAAAGTGTGATTTTGGAAGCGTAAATAACTGAATTTATAGAAGATGAGACTAGAGTCGTTGCATGGAACAACCCGTTATTTGATCACAATCATCCATCACATCACTTCATGTCCAGTTTTACAGGATTTGATCAATCCAAAAATCATCAAAGTTTGGTGTGAAATCATCCGGTTTGTTTTCAACATCAAAATTATCAAGTTGAGAGAAGTCAGGGTACCAACATATTTTACCATTTTTGAATTCCATCTCAATATTTGGTGATGCTGAATTATTTTATCCAAGCGAAATCGAACACAATTTTATTTATATTTTCATTAGCAAATCATAACATCCTAGAGAAATGATGACTCGAATAGAAATTGAGAATCAATTACATAGACTTTTCATGGAGAGTTCAAAGTATTATTAATAAAATGGTGAGACTCCGAGCGAGGAGAGGAAGTAGAGTTGGCATAGTGAGTTAATTATTTTTAATATATATCATGTTTTCTATGATTAAGATGATGTTTACTGAGAGTATCTACAATTGATATTGCACTACTTAATACAAAACTAGTGACAAAACCCCTAGGTGAACAAACTAGTGATAAGAAAAAACCGGTCATATTATTTCTACCAAATAAAAACAGTTTCAAATAAAACTGGGACAAAAACCCCAAACCAAATAATAATGTGTAAATTTAGTTTTTGTTACTTTAAAAAAAGACAAACATGCCCTTGACCTTTTCTTCTTCTTCTCTGATTTCTTTTTTCTTCTTTCTCCCGTCTCCTTCTCCCACCACCATCATCACCAGCAGCAACAATGTATCTCCACGAAGACTAACAATAATTTTATTCTCCCCCGACACACCACTTCACGTCCGTATCTCACCACTACCACCACCCTCCTCCGCCTCCTTCAATTCCTTCACCACCAACACCATTTCCACCACCGTAAACATCACCACCCCCAACTCCTCTTCACGTCACATCAACTATAATCAAAACCCTAACCATAGTTTCATTTTAAAAATCAGATGTAAACACAGGTGGATCTGGTGATGTTTTGATGATTCTGTAAGATCAGATGAAGAAATTGGTGAAATTAGGGTTGCAACTGTAATTACAATTGAAGAACAAGAAGAACATATATGGGTTGGTGACGAATTGATTCTGCTGCTGATGAGTACAATTGAAGCAGGAGAAAATTGAAGATGAAATTGAGTCCGATCTTGAGAGAGGATGGAAGGAACTATTGAGTTCTGAACCGAGAAATTCAAGGGATTGAGAAGATGTTTCTGTTGCTGTGGATATCAGAGAAGAAATCAGAAAATGAAAAGGAGAAAATGGGTTTGTTAAAGATGGGTATTCGATTCGAAGAGTTTGTGAAGATTTAGAAGATAGGTTTAACTTGGATTTGATTTCCAGTTGAACTAGGGAAGTTTTGGTTCGATTCAGAGAAGATGGGGTCGTATTAGGGTTTCCTTGAACTGAGATTTGAAACTGGAAATGCTGCAATTGAGAAGAATTGTAGATGGGTTTGATTTGTTTATGTTGTTGCTTTTGAGAACAATACATGGAGATAGCAGTGGCGACAGTAAGCTGAAGATAATGTTGCTAATGATGGCCGAGACTGAAGCTAGAAACTGAGATGAAGTGATGGTTATGAGCTACAGGGAATAGAAGGTTTGCAAATTGTGTAACTGATGCTGAACTGAAGTAGCAGAATGAATGAAGTCACAGATGAACTGGAGTTACTGATGGAACTGCAATAAGGAGGAGTTGTGCTTTGAAAGGCCTGAACCTAGATGTATGTTAGGATAGGTAAAAATTACAGGATCTAATGGGTTTTGAACTGCAAAGAGAACTGCAGCTGAAATGAACTAGTGATGTTACAGAGATGGTGGCTGGGCATATAACAAGAATTGGAAGATGATGGTGGTGTTGAATCTGTGACTGAGGTGGGGAAGTTGTGAAGTTGCAGGTACAGCTCAAGGAGGAGATGTTATGCTTGCATTTAACTGGATATGTTCGATGCTCAAGTGCAGGAAGTTGGAGTTGCTGCTACAGGTGGTTGAATTGAAAGTGAAGTTGTTGCTGATGGAGTTTGAAATGGAGGTAGTGCTACATTAGACGAGCAGTCGAACTGAATTAAAGAAGTGTGGTTGCAGAATGGATGTAATGGAAGTTAGTATGTGCAGAATTTGGAGGCCGGGATAGTCTGTCATGTTGCTGTTGTTTAGAAGGGATTGCGAGATAGAAAGAAGTGCAGGCCTGAAATTCAATTGCAGTTTCAGGTGGAGAGTTTAATGGAAGCATCGCAGGTGGTTTTGTTTGTGGCAGGAGATGTAAAGTTGCAAGAATTGAACTACAAGACCTGGCTGCAGTTGCAATGGAACTGGAGTTGGTGACTGTTGCAGAAGCTACAACTATGGAGTAATGGTTTCAGTCAGTTGAGTTAACTGAAGCTGTAATGAGTGGAACTTGTGTGTTTGCAGTGAAGCCAAGGAGGAGATTGAAGTGAATCTGTAGTTGCAGGTGCAATGAAGTGCTGCAATACAATGAGGAATTGCCTGTAAACCTAGATGGAAAGATATACCAGGTGAAGCTGAGTAATGGGTCTTGAGACATAACTGGTGGTATTGTTGTTGAAGCGCAGAAACCAATTATGGTTTCATCTTATTTATGATGAAACCAAAATCAGTTTCATCGTATTTCAACAATGTATTTCTATCCATGAAGATGTATAATACCTCTTAAAAAAATTCTTGCAGGTGATTTCTCACGAAACCAAGATGAAACCAAAATCGGTTTCATCGTATTTATGATGAAACCAAAATCGGTTACATCGTATTTATGATGAAACCAAAATCGGTTTCATCGTATTTTTGGGAGGTGGTGGTGGTGGGCGGTCGTGGTGCTGGTTTTGGTCGGCGGTGGTCGACAGTGGTGGTGCTGGATGGTAGGGTGACTGGTATTGGTGGTGCAATTACGTAGTATCGGTGGTGGTGGTGGTCGGAGGTGGTGGTGGTCGACAATGGTGATGCTGGATGGTAGGGTGGCTGGCAGTGGTGGTGCAATTGCGCAGTATCGGCGGCGGCGGCGGGCGGCGGCGGCGGAGCGGTGGTGGTCGGTGGTGGCGGCGGCGGTGGTGGTCAGTGGCGGAGGTGGTGGTTGGAGGTGGCGGCGGTGCTTATTGGTGGTTGTTTATTTCTTGTTGGGGGTGACAATATAATAAGAATTAAAGTGTGGTTGATTTTTGTTTTTGTTTGGGTGATTTAAACTAGAAGGGTAATATAGACAGTTTATATTAAATGGAGTTTTTGTGAACAATTTGTGTTGTTGGAGTTTTTGTATATGGATAGTGACACCTTTGGGGTTATAACTCGCGGACCGTACTTAATATTTGGCGGGTGGGTGAAATGTGATATGATAATTTTTAGCTTGACACGCCACCCTACCATTATATGCGGATAAAGTGCAGATGCAGAAATTAAAAATAGCGTGTATGGACGAGTCTGTACGGGGATATATAACTCATCCCTTGGCCACCCAATATGGGTAATTAAGAGCAAAGACAGTGGGCGGGTAAATGAGCTGGTTTTCCCATTCCCACTCCACGAAGGTATAGCAACTTTCCTTGTTCGAACAAAATTCACGGTTTTTTCATATTTTTGCGGTTTCGTGAAAAATAATAAAATAAGAAAAGGTGTCGCGGGACCGGATACTAGCCGGCCGGCCATGTCCTAGATGTGGACGGCCCCACACCTTGCAATCCCATGTTTTCATAATTATTATTTCCTTCATCTCATGAAACTCCTCCGTTTGAGCAAAAATCATGGTTTCTTCATATTTTCTCAAATATTGCCCAAACCATGAAAAAGCCAAAAAGTCAATCGGTCTCATGACCGACTAGGCCTTTCACGAAAATATTAAAATATTATTAATATTTTAATATTCTCAAATATTGATCAAACGAGAAAAGTCCTACTTGCTCATTCGAGCAAAATCAAGGATTTCAGTCAAATATCAAACTCTTCTGAAAATCCAAAATATTGCTCAAACGCGCATCAGAAAATACCGAAACTCTCAGGACTGAGACATATACATTATGGTGACACGGGCATGCTTCCTTGACCGACCAAGGCCAACCCTAAGGCTTGCAAGGAGCCGGTCCCACACATTCTTATAATTTTGACCTAATTTGCTCAATTGCTCATATTGAGTCCAAACTCTTTCCAACAACTTGGAATTTGCTCAAACGACCATCAGTTGGTCCCACGACCACCAAGGGCCGGTTTCATGCCCTCTTGGTCGGTCCCTCACTTCTCCATAAATTAGGTTTTATTACCTAATGCTCAGACGAGCACTATTTTAATAAATGATGAAACCGGCATTTAATCATCATTCTTTCACCAACCGGTCAACAAAGGACTCTGGTACATGCTCACTCAAGCACTTTGACACCACATGGTCGTCCATCATCCCATGTGGTTGGTCCCTCCTTCACTCAGTGATCTATTTTCAGCAATTCATCAATTAACGAACAATTGATCAAAAATTAGGGTTTCAAACTGAAATGCTTTGCAAATCATGATTTTGAGCAAGTTTAAACACTAATTATTTTATGTTGATCCAGCAATCAACATCTTAATTAATTATATAATATTCGGTCCAGTTACCAATATTTTATTTGGTCACGCTACCAATAATTCAACAAACGAGCAATATTTGCTCAATTCATCGATGTTGGTTCAACTATCAATATCCAACATTTCATCACGCGAGCAACATTTGCTCAGCTCATCAATATTCATCATATTGATCCAATTATCAACATTTATTCAAGAACTATACGTCTCAACAGACATGTTCAATCCATGAATCACTGAACATTCGTCAATCATGCTCAATTCAACAAAACTTAGACTCACCGTCTAAAAGTCAACAATTGACCTAATTAAATACACGTCTTCCTTGCAGACTCCACGTTTGTGAGACATCAATCACGTCATATTGGGGGATATCAGTTAGGGTTTTGGTCTGACGGTCTACGGCACGTGTGTTCATCCACGATGAGAAATGTGAGTAAGTCGTGCAAACGGTTGAATGAGTTAACAAAGTAGTGAGTGGATGATCAACCAAGTCTCCACACGACATGGAACTGATTTTACCACGATCTCCCACTTTCCCACTCTTTCACTAAAGAAACCGTCACACTTACATGGACCAATGTGTTCACTATTCTGACAATATAAGTAAGTTTCTTAATCCATGATTGAAGATAAGACACATAAAATCCACGAGATATTAAACAGACAATCCATTATCTAACCAAGAATCATCGTGTGAGCAACACTCTCTCAATCGTTCGAACTTATTCATCATTTGCAGAAACCTACAACACGTCCACAATCCTTGATCATAATTGATCCTACAAAATTCTCAATTTCCCTCCTACAGATCAACCCATCTTCCTCCTTGTGACCGAATTGACTCTGCAATGGCCATTGACTTGGTTTAGGCCGGAGTCCTACAGATTGATCTCTCGAACTAAAAGCATTCCCGTGCAGTGCATCTGTTTGAGGTTAAGCAGTTTGCTCGGTTGAGGAGTCTCGTCCACACGGTCGTCTCTTCACTTCCCTAAAATACCAGCGAACCATTTTTCCCATCTACACTAGGCATTGTTATAGTTGTCATAACAAAGGGCATTTGCAATGGGGATGCAAGATTCATAAGATGCAAGATACACTTTATTTTGTATCAAACGAATTGGCTAAGTTTGCTCCCCAAAGGAACTCAGATCGATATTGTCCAAAGTTTAGGAAAAATAATTATTATAATGATAGTTCAAATTTTGTCTATTGCTCGACAAGGCCATCTCATAAAAGACCCGAATATATAAACAGAGATGACTTTGTAAGTACTAAGACAAGATCTGATGTTCCAAATTGGAGAAAATTTGTTTCGTAAAGTATTCAAAAGGATAATCGTTCTAATGGTGTGAAGGAGAAAGCTGCTCCTGGGAAACCGAACTCTAAATGGGTCCCGAAGTCCTCCATAGCCAAGAAGGGACCAAAAGTTAGTCACAAGAATGACTCTCAACTGTTAAATATTGATAACAATGTTTACAAGAGTCTTTTTGAAAGACTAAAGAAAGACTTCATGTTGTCCAAAGTCTCTTATACTAGTGAATATTATGATAATGACACTCGTCATCACAAGTCAAATAAGAAAAACAAGAGAAAACAAACCAAGCAAGATGTCAAGAATGATGATTCTGTCTTAGTCAATCGTGACGAACAAGACAAGGCTCAACTCAACACAACCTAGTTGTGTTAGAATGTGCATGCTCACCTTGGTGATCAATCTTTTGATAGGTGAGGAAGCACATGAAAACTGAGCATATGATCTCTCGGTTATTATATGACTATTAACATCTTTAGGGATATTTCTTTTCTTCTATACTCATACCTTCTCTATCCACATTTGAGCTTTTGATAGAAAAGGTAATTTGGAGTTTATGATGTTGATATCTACTGATCATATATGCGTAGCTCTTGTTTTTTACAGTTAAAACGAGCCAAAAAATCACTGAATTCAGACATCGTATGCAAAAGTTATAACTAAAACAGTTTCATATGTGATCCATGTGATTGGTGTGATCGGTGCATACAAAGGAGTGTAAAAACTGTTTTGCCCATAACTTCTTCGTCCGAACTCGGAATGACCTCATTCTTTTTGCATTGGTTTTGTAATTCAATTTCCTACAAGATTAAGGTAATTTCTACTTGATTATTTGTTTAATATTTTTGGTGTTCTGCATTTGAGATTATGGTATGTCTGATTTCGGTTTTCATAACCTTAATATTCGATCTCATATGATGTATGAACCCTTAATATTTATGGTGTTCTGCATTTGAGTTTATGGTTTGTTTGGATTTTTGATTTGGTGGGATTAAGTTCTAGCCCAAGTTGGCAGGCTTTATCAAAGGATCATAAGGTGTTCCGATTGAAACTCATATGTGAGAGTCACAATATGTTGAATAGATTTGTGTTTAACATAAAAGCATATGTGTTTCGGGTTTTCAACTCTTGCTATTTGCATTAGTTAAAACCGATTCAACCTTTCTCTGGTAAACGTTGCTTTTGTTGTTGTTCTTTCGTTCTCGCGAGAGGATGACAACATAATTGGGGAGAGTTCTAACTTGAACTTGCGCTTAATGGTTTATCCTTTCTGGCAAGAAGAGGATGCGGAATCTGAGGTAAATAATTTGTTAGTTAATCGTTTTCCTATTGTTGATGGTGGTTTTTAGCTTAGGGTTAAAATCATAAAACCTTACATCTGACATGACGTCACTACAACCACTAGCGCATTTATTGAATCATTCAGCATAACTACGTAAGACTTACCAGGGTACCTTCTTTTTATACATGTGTCATGTTCCATGGCAGAACCCTTAGTATTGACCGACATCATCTTCGTACATACCAAACCCTAATTCTCATGCTACCGCTCCAAGGCATGCCAACCATGCCAGCCGCACCACTGTGCCAATGACAAACCATGCCATCCACATCTCCGCGCCAAGGCATGCCAACCATATCAGCCACGTCTACCGCGCCAAGGCATGCCAACCATGCTAGCCGCACCATGCGCCAATGACATGCAAAACCCTTGGCCCCACCATGCCAAGCCAACCGCACTTTTCCTTGGACCCAACCATGCTAGCCGCACCATGCGCCAATGGCATGCAAAACCCTTGGCCCCACCATGCCAATCCAACCGCGCCTTGCCTTGGCCCCAACCATGCTAGCCGCACCATGCGCCAATGGCATGCCAAACCCTTGGCCCCACCATGCCAAGCCAATCGCACCTTGACTTTGCCCCACCATGCCAAGCCGTCGGTACCAAACCCCTGGCCCCACTATGCCAAGCCATCCACGCCATTGGCCTTGGCCCCACCATGCCATCCTTCCCTATGCGGCTACCAAAACGAAGGCGTGCGATGATCAACGACCACCCTTCCATCCTAGATGCAAATCCTAGCCATCCAGGGTCGTCAAACAACGCATGGTAACCTTTGGCCCAAAACCATAGTTTTGGCCACGCCAAACCGCGCCAAGGAATGCCATGCCACATGTGCCAATGGCATGCCAACCACCTTGTCGCGCCACACCATGACGGCCTTCCCTATGCGGCTACCAAAACGAAGGCGTGCGACGATCAAAGG
>NC_039359.1:7506289-7513645 GCF_003573695.1 Papaver somniferum
TTGACCCAAAACCCTAGTTTTGGCCACGCCAAACCGCGCCAAGGCATGCCAACCACCTTGCCGCGCCACACCATGCCGGCCTTCCCTATGCGGCTACCAAAACGAAGGCGTGCGACGATCAACGACCACCCTTCCATCCTAGATGCAAATCCTAGCCGTGCAAGGTCGCCAAATAATGCATGGTAACCTTTGGCCCAAAACCCTAGTTTTGGCTACGCCAAACCGCGCCAAGGCATGCCATGCCACATGTGCCAATGGCATGCCAACCACCTTTCCGCGCCACACCATGCCGGCCTTTCCTATGCGGATACCAAAACGAAGGCGTGCGACGATCAACGGCCACCCTTGCATCCTAGATGCAAATCCTAGCCGTCCAAGGTCGCCAAATAACGCATGGTAACCTTTGGCCTAAAGCCCTAGTTTTGGCTACGCCAAACCGCGCTAAGGCATGCCATGCCACATGTGCCAATGACATGCCAACCACCTTTCCGCGCCACACCATGCCGGACTTTCCTATGCGGCTACCAAAACGAAGGCATGCGACGATCAACGACCACCCTTCCATCCTTGGTGCAAATCCTAGCCGTCCAAGGTCGCCAAATAACGCATGGTAACCTTTGGCCCAAAACCCTAGTTTTGGCCACGCCAAACCGCGCCAAGGCATGCCATGCCACATGTGCAAATGACATTCCAACCACCTTGTTGCGCCATACCATGCCGGCCTTTCCTATGCAGCTACCAAAACGAAGGCCTGCAACAATCAACGGCCACTTTTCATCTAAGATACAGATCTTAGCCGTCCAAGGTTACCAGATAACGCATGGCAACCTTTGGCCCTAGTTTGGTCGCGCCTAAACAAAGCCAAAACCTTAACTTTTAGCCGCGCCTAAACTGGGCCATATTAAAGCCATACTGATCATACTTTCATGCCACTGGATACCAAACGAAAGGTTGCAATACTCAACGGCTACCTTCCTCTTAAGATGAAAAATCTCGACCGTTGAAGGTCAGCACCGAGCCGACAAGTCTCCCAAGCTCAACTTGACAGACAATAACAACATGCTACATGTTTTCCACGAAAACACTCGAGACATCAACACATTTCACAAACTGGGGGATGCCCATTGGTTTGACGGTTTACAGCGTGCGGCGTACATTACGCTCGTTATTAGAAAGTGTCATAAGGATGAGGTGGTTAGTAAATACAGGGAGTAATGGTGAAACACTTTCTTTTATGGAACATCAATTCCAAGCTTTACCAGTTACCACCTCCTCCCATTTACTCACCCGTTTTCCATTTCTTAATGAGACCAGAGTACGTTTCACTTCGACTTGTATAAATAGGCATTACCTATTTCCACCGAACAACAAGTTCTGGTCAGGAGCATACAACACTCAGAAAACATTTTCTAGCTTCCCATCTGTTAGCTTTCCACTTTCTGATACAAGTCAAAACAACTACTCTTCCAGAATCAACTATTTTGGTCTCAACACTCTCTTCGCTTCCCTCCCCAAAACCAACCCTTCTCCTCCACTTTGTGACCGAAGCAAGTTTGGAACGACCATTTCTTGGTTTAGGCCGGACTTGTACAGATTGATCTCTCGAATCTAAAGTACTCCCTTGCAGTACATTTTTTAGGGTTTAGACTTGTTTCTCACCCACATCACACGAAATTACCGAAACCAGCAGAAACTGTTTTCACCCTCAAACAATTGGCGACCACAGTGGGAGATTGGTCTTTTGGTTACAATGTCAATTTTCAATCCTCGATCTCATACTTCGACCCCAGACGTCAGGACGGTAGAGGCAAACGATCCGCTCAGGGATCGACGACTCAGCTACCAGACGACCCGATACGATCCGCTCAGGGATCGACGACTCAGTTACCAGGCGACCCGATTACCAGTCATGACACGGCAAGGGGCGACTTAGGACTTCCCAGAGGTTAAAAGAAAATGATCCGCCCAGGGATTAACGACTCGATTATCAAGTGACTTAGGGACGACTGGGGACTTTCCACAATTGCGGTGTTTCTCACAACTCAGACTTACACCTGACTCATTTTTCGTTAGCAGATCCAAAAAACCGAGTAAGTCTTGCCTAGAAAAAATACATAGTTTACTATTTCAAGTTTTCACGGGAATGATAAAACCGATAGCCATGTTATGTTTCATCCCATGTCATCTACCGACACGCTACGTTCACGGTTCCATATCTTCCCTGGGATGTTTGTGTCACTTACAATCATAGCCGAAAATGGCATCATCCTAAAACATTTTATCCCGAATAATAATCCAAAACCCTCATAGGTAACACTTGTCTATCAACCCAAAAATCCAGAAAATCAAAACCATAAAGCCAGGTGTTTCATTTGCCTTTAAAAAAAAACAGAAGAATTTCAGAAGACAGAAGTGCATTCAAAGGAAGCTATTCAACGATGTTTTTCTCTTCTCGAAGAAGGTGTCCTTCGTCATTTGGAGGACCGCCTGTTTCATCCCCAACTCTTTGGACAACCTTTTGACCTCCGCTTCTTGTTGTTTGACCACATCCGCAGAAGGACCTTCGGTCACCTTGGCCAGCAACTTTTGGATCTCAGAGAAACCCTAACGCCCAGTTCCTCATGGAATCAGTCACCTACCCGTACGTACCTACTTTACACAATAACGATTACCAGTCACTATTCATGAGGTAGACGACGCTACTACAGTGACATTCGAAGAGAAGAACAATTTTTATACAGATTCATGGAAGGCATACCTATGGCTAAGATTTTCCCCAAAATAAGAAAACAAATTGAAAGAGAAACGCTGGAGTACATAGCTGGAATACGCTTGCCCACTTTATTGCTACCGCTAACACCAGGACGTGAGAACAAAGATACGAGATAAAAAGGAGAGCCAACCCCTTTCATACGCATAACGCTTTTGGAATTTGAATAAGGAAATGATTTCCTATTTGAGCTACGTATGGAAAGAGGCAACTGGGCCCGCAAGAACAAGTCCGCGCCATGCCAAGCCAGCATCGTGCCAAGCCAACGCCTTACCAAGCCAGCATCGTGCCAAGCCAACGCCTTACCAAGCCAACAGTCTGCACCATACCAAATCCAAGCCAGCGTCCACGCCAAGCCAGCGCTCATTCCAAGCCGATCCAGCGCTAAAATCTTGCATCTTTCCAGCGCCAGCAGCTTGCATCCTTCCAACGCTAACAACTTGCATCTTTCTAATGCCAGCAACTTGCATCCTTTCCAGTGCTAACAGCTTGCATCTTTACAGCAGCTTGCATCTTTCCAGCGCTAAAAACTTGTATCTTCCCAGCGCCAGCAGCTTGCATCCTTCCAGCGTTACCTTTTGAACGCCCAGTAGAAGGGAAGCAGCAATATAATTTCATCACACATAAAGATCAGGAACGAATTCTCCAAAATCGAAGCAAAGAAAATCAGCAACCCCCCTGAGTTCACAAAGACTCTCTTCATGTCAGGAGCTGCATGATTTCCAGGGACTTTGCCCACAAAATCGTGCAGTCTATGATGAAACACTTATGTGAGATTTTGTAGGTACAGCATCAAGACATATTCGCAGCCCTTAACCGCACTGCATCAGGGAAGCAGCTGTTTCCAACCAGAGAAGTCGTTCCCAAACCCCAACCTCTCTTGGAAAGCACGATTGATAGATGGAACTGGGGACTCCTAACCATTGTTCGCTTGAAGGGTGTCCAGTTTGGCAGCACACTGATTAACGTAGCCGCTCCGCTTCAACGTTCGCTCCAACAACCGCTTCACTTCAACGTCCTCCAGCAGCGGCTCCGCTTCAACGTTCGCTCCGACAGCCGCTCCGCTTCAACGCTCTCTCAAGCAGCCGCTCCGTTTTAACGTTCTCTCCATAAGCTGCTCCAGAATCCGAAGTCGAAGCTTCAGCGTTTGTCTCCTTAAGTTTCAACATCCTTTCCAAGAGCCGAAGCTGCTTCAACGTCGTTTCTTCCTGCAAAGGGTCATACCACCACACTCCATATGTCAAGGATCATGATCACAGCCAGCCAACCTTCGTAGTCATGACCGCCTTTTGATCCATCTCGCCAAAACTCGTGATCATGGACAGTTTGCTCGCTTACGCGTCCAGCCAATCCTTTTACCATGAATGCCCATACAATTCCAGCCAACCTACTGTGTCACCACGACAATGTAATCTCTTCTAATTACATTTGCTACCAAGAACTGTTGCCGCTCATTTATTGATTCCAGCCAGAGCTTCACCACGGCAGTAATCACTACAAAAGTAACCTGTACTCCTCCATATTTTAAGTTCCACATGGAAGAAGTAACAAAATCACCAATACGAACGCACGATGGTGATGTATTTATCATGATCAACCCACTGACCATACAAGATGGAAACATGTAAACCATACTTGGGGACTGAGGATATACACAGAATCCTTTCACTGTCAAAGCTCAGAAGACACGTTCAACCAAAAAGTCATAGCCACAACAAGGTCATCTACTCTTCAAGGGTGCAACGCAAGAAAATTATCACCTATCTGTCCAGAAGACGCCTTCAACACTTTACAAGTCCGCGGAGGATCCCAAGCCTGCTCAGAGGAAAACAACTTCAGAAACTGAAGAAAAATGCGACTGGAGACTGCTCATCGCAGGCCATCCCGACGACCATCAAAAACTCATGAGATAACTCCAGAGACGCGGCTGAAACATTTTCTTGAAGAAACAGAGGGAGCCATGATAAACAACATAACTCTCTCATTCCTACCACTTCACTATCCAGGATATTTCATCATATGATATTCTGATCACCCCAGCGTCACATCCAGAAGAGTACGATAAGCTTATATCAAATCCCGTGGACTTGGATTCAAGGCGATGCAATTAAAGTAGGCTACACATGGGGACTACCAACATGGGACGCTTTCACTCCGGTCTCAATCAGGTTATTTCTGATTTCAACATCATCGCTGTCGAAGTATTACGAGCTGCATGAATTTCTCAACATGAAGCCGTACATGTGCACCGAAGACTCCAAATGCACGCCACAAAGATACAATCACATATTTGGCCAAGCCATCGGATATAACAGAAGCATAAATGGAGATTGCTCACCACATCCCATTCCACACGATAGTCCAAGATTTAGAAGATGGTTTGAAGGATGCCACTTGGAACCAAGTCCTTAGAGACTTGATAGTAGCACATCGTCAACGAAACGTCTCCTAACTCATCTATTTCATCCAGTGTCTCCGGAAGATTTCGACCAATACAAGCATCCACAACATATTGTCATCGCGATCAGAGGGTCCAGGCACTGAACAACCCAAAATCAAGGATGAACCGAAAACACAACCACATCCATCCGTCTCAAGAATGCAATGGAGTTTGATAAATTTTGGAATCCACTGGAGAGACACTGCAGACGAAAGCACAGATCCGGACGAGCAACAGAAAACAGAAAAAGGTCAGTATCTCTTTTCATGCGGACGGACTTTCTAGAGTTTGAACAAAATAAAATTCCTTCTTTCTCCATGAAACGGATGACTGAGCGCGACTATGCCACCTTGGGCCCGCAACATCCCTCCTGAGTTCTTCCTGAATTTTATTGTCGAGCTATTTTCACCTCCCGAACGAGCTCAAAACCTAAATATTCCAGCGTCGGGATATAGGAAATTCTTTTCCATTCAGAATGGATGGGCGGACCGTCAAAATCCGAGTTCGTACGAGAATTCTACAGCGATTCTAGTAAGGGGCGCTAATTAGGGTTGCAACTTGCTAAATTCTGAAGCAAGTTGTTACCTTCCCGAAGCCAGTCGTCACCTTCCTAGGGAACTGAAGCAAGTTTTTATCTTCCTGAAGCCAGTCGTCACCTTCCCAGGGAACTAAAGCAAGTTGTTACCTTCTAAAGCCTGTCGTCACCTTCTCAGGGAACTGAAGCAAGTTGTTATCTTCCCGAAGTCAGTCGTCACCTTCCCAGGGAACTGAAGCAAGTTGTTATCTTCCCAAAGCAAGTTGTCATCTTCTCACGGAACTAAAGCAAGCTTCCATCATTCCACGGGCCCGTAATTCTTCAAGAATTTTACTGTTGAGCTGTTTTCACCTACCGAACGAGCTCAAAACCTAAATATTTGCGCGTAGGGAGATAAGAAATTCTTTTCCGTTCAGAATGGAGGGGTGGACCGTCAAAATCAAAGTTCGTACGAGAATTATATAGCGATTCTAGTAAAGGACGCTAATTAGGGTTTCGGTATGCCAAACCCTAATTCAGACAAAGTTGCCATCATCCTATGAAACTGAAGTCGGTCGTCATCCTTCCACGGAACTGAAGCCAGTCGTCATCCTTCCAAGGAAATCAATCTAGCTCCACTCCAAGCCGAGCAACGCAAGCAGCTCCATTTCAAGACGACCAACGCCTTCGGCTCCCATTCCAAGCCGACCAACGCCTGCGGCTCCCATTCCAAGCCGACCAATGCCTGCGACTCCCATTCTAAGCCGAACAATGCCAGCGGCTCCGCTCAAGCCGCACCAACACCGACAACTCGCTAATCCAGCACCTCCGCATTCCCTAGCCCAGCCAAGATGACGCGTGACCAAGCCAAGCCGACAATCTGCATCTCAACCAGCAACTGCCTCTACCATTTCAAGGTCTATCCAGAAACACCATGAGTAGAATTTATGCAAGGCCGCCAACACAAGAACCACGAATTCTCCTTACCTCTCGAAAAAGGTTAGTCGGGTCTTCTTGACCATCTTTTCATGACTTGCCATTTCGATTTTGTCATGGCCTGTCACCATCTTATGCTTACCTCGCAACAATGCTCATGTTCCGAGCTAAGCAGGGGACTTAATGTTGATGGTGGTTTTTAGCTTAGGGTTAAAACTGTAAAACCTTACATCTGACTTGACGTCACTACAACCACTAGCGCATTATTGAATCATTCAACATAACTACGTAAGAATTACCAGGGTACCTTTTTTTTATACACGTGTCATGTTCCACAACAGAACCCTTAGTATTGACCGACATCATCTTCGTACATACCAAACCCTAATTCTCATGCTACCGCGCCAAGGCATGCCAGCCGCACCACTGTGCTAATGAAAAACCATGCCAGCCACATCTCCGCGCCAAGGCATGCCAACCATGCCAGCCGCACCACTGTGCCAATAGCAAACCATGCCAGCCACATCTCCGCGCCAAGGCATGCCAACCATGCCAGCCGCACCACTGTGCCAATGGAAAACCATGCCAGCCACATCTCCGCGCCAAGGCATGCCAACCATGCCAGCCGCACCACTGTGCCAATGGAAAACCATGCCATCCACGTCTACCGCGCCAAGGCATGCCAACCATGCTAGC
>NC_039359.1:7513824-7559020 GCF_003573695.1 Papaver somniferum
CTAGCCGCACCATGCGCCAATGGCATGCCAAACCCTTGGCCCCACCATACCAAGCCAACCGCGCCTTTCCTTGTCCCCAACCATGCTAGCCGCACCATGCACCTATGGCATGCCAAACCCTTGGCCCCAACCATGCTAGCCGCACCATGCGCCAATGGCATGCCAAACCCTTAGCCCCACCATGCCAAGTCAACTGCACCTTGCCTTGGCCCCACCATGCCAAGCCTTCCGTACCAAACCCTTGCACCCACTATGCCAAGCCATCCGCGCCATTGGCCTTGGCCCCACCATGCCGGCCTTCCCTATGCGGCTATCAAAACGAAGGTGTGCGACGATCAACGACCACCCTTCCATCCTGGATGTAAATCCTATCCGTCCATGGTCACCAAACAATGCATGGTAACCTTTGGCCAAAAACCCTAGTTTTGGCCACGCCAAACCGCACCAAGGCATGCCATGTCACATGTGCCAATGGCATGCCGACCACCTTGCCGCGCCACACCTGCCGGCCTTCCCTATGCGGCTACCAAAACGAAGTCTTGCGACGATCAACGACCACCCTTCCATCCTGGATGCAAATCCTAGCCGTCCAAGGTCGCCAAACCACGCATGGTAACCTTTGGCCCAAAACCCTAGTTTGGGCCACGCCAAACCGCGCCAAGGCATGCCATGCCACATGTCCTAATGGCATGCCAACCACCTTGTCGCGCCACATCATGTCGGCCTTCCCTATGCGGCTACCAAAACGAAGGCGTGCGACGATCAACGGCCACCCTTTCATCCTAGATGCAAATCCTAGCCGTCCAAGATATCCAAACAACGCATGGTAACCTTTGGCCCAAAACCCTAGTTTCGGCCACGCCAAACCGCGCCAAGGCATTCCATGTCACATGTGCCAATGGCATTCCAACCACCTTGCCGCGCCACACCATGTCGGCCTTCCCTATGCGGCTACCAAAACGAAGGCGTGCGACAATCAATGACCACCCTTACATCCTGGATGCAAATCCTAGCCGTCCAAGGTCGCCAAACAACGTATAGTAACCTTTGGCCCAAAACCCTAGTGTTGGCCACGCCAAGGCATGCCATGACACATGTGCCAATGGAATGCCAACCACCTTGTCATGCCATACCATGCCGGCCTTCCCTATGCGGCTACCAAAACGAAGGCCTGCAACAATCAACGACCACTTTTTCATCTAAGTGCAGATCTTAGCCGTCCAAGGTTACCAGCTAACGCATGGCAACCTTTGACCCTAGTTTGGTCGCGCCTAAACAAAGCCAAAACCCTAACTTTTGGCCGAGCCTAAACTGGGCCATATTAAATCCATATTGATCATACTTTCATGCCACTGGCTACCAAACGAAAGGTTTCAATAATCAACGTCTACCTTCCTCTTAAGATGCAAAATCTCGACCGTTGAAGGTCACCACCGAGCCGGCAAGTCTCCCAAGCTTAACTTTCCAGACAACAACAACATGCTACATGTTTTCCACGAAAACGCTCGAGACATCAACACATGTCACAAACTGGGGGATGCTCATTGGGTATTGGTTTGGCGGTTTACAACGTGCGGCGTACACTACGCTCGTTATTAGAAAGTGTCATAAGGATGAGGCGGTTAGTAAATACAGGGAGTAATGGTGAAACGCTTTCTTTTATTGAACATCAATTCCAAGCGTTACCGGTTACCACCTCCTCCCATTTACTCACCCGTTTTCCATTTCTTAATGAGACCAGAGTACGTTTCACTTCGACTTGTATAAATAATCATTACCTATTTCCACCGAACAACAAGTTCTGGTCAGGAGCATACAACACTCAGAAAACATTTTTTAGCTTCCCATCTGTTAGCTTTTCACTTTCTGATACAAGTCAAAACAACTACTCTTCCAGAATCAACTATTCTGGTCTCAACACTCTCTTTGCTTCCCTCCCCAAAACCAACCCTTCTCCTCCACTTTGTGACCGAAGAAAGTCTGGAATGGCCATTTCTTGGTTTAGGCCAGACCAGATTTATCTCTCGAATCTAAAGTACTCCCTTGCAGTACATTGTTTAGGGTTTAGACTTGTTTCTCACCCACATCACACGAAATTACCGAAACCAGCAGAAACTGTTTTCACCCTCAAACACCTGTTTAAGAAAAGCATGAGTTTATTGCATATATATTTTGCTTTTGCTTAACAAAATTCGGTACAATTGATGTTTATTCCATTATGTGTGTATGTATGGATGTGTGTGTGTGTGTGTGTGTGATTCAATTGTTTCCGGTTAAGAAAAAATGGTTTGATATCTTTCTTTATTGTTTAGTATTAATTGTTTTAGAATTAACGAAATTCTGTGCAATTGCTGTGCTTTAATGTCTATGTTTATTTCAATTGCTTACGATTAAGAAAAATAATTGTGCAAGTCAATATATTTGGTTTGTATGTATTTTTATGGATTAACAAAATACGGGATCTTTTGTTTAGTCCAATTCGATTCCGGATAAGATAAACTAAGTTAATTCTGATCTTAGCCAGACTTATCAAAGTAAAGGATTCGGTTATTCAAGTCTAATCAAATGCCTTGACAAGAAATATTAGTTAACTAACCTAGTATTTGTCTTGTCTAAAGTGAAAGGTCTAAGTTATTGTTTGAATAATTAGTGCCTGATGAGAAAAATAAAGTTAATTCTGATCTTTATATTGGTCTCATCGAAATAAGCGATTGTATTCGTTTTAGCAGGGGAACCAAGTTTTCTTAGTCAATTTGTTAAACTATTAGGGAAAATTGCTTCGGGAAATTGTTTTCTTGATAGCATATTAAAACCAAATTACTTGTAGTTTCGGTTTTGATTGGTTATCTAAAAGGGTATGTGAAACCTTCGTGCTTAACTCTTATAGGTTGTACAGTTCTTTTAGATTATAAGATCCTTTCGGTTTTGGTATTTTCTCGGACCTTTGTCATTTTTTGACAAAAAGAGGGAGAAATATATGGAGTAAAAAAGTGATTTGTAATTACTAAGGAAAGGACAATTGTGCTTAAACATTGTATCTAACGAAAGAGTAAAGCATTGGATAAGGGGGAGAAACATATCATATGATGATTGTAGTTATTTGGACTACAAAGGGAAATAACAAATATATGCTGACTGAAAATCTACCTATCTTACCTTTAGGGGGAGTATTAGCTTTGTTATTTAAATGTCAAAAACGACATTTATGGATTGAATATATGCAGGTTATTGTACTGTTGAAACTTGGAATCAAGCGTATGTATAACGAATTTTTATAATTTTTTTATCTATATGATTGTAAGAGTTTTGTCGCTAAAATTGACAAAGAGGGTGATTCTTAGAGCATAGCTTGGTTGAACCCACCAAGCGTTGGTATGTCAAGTTTGGTTGTCATATTTTAGTGAATCAAAACTCAATTAAAGAGTCGCTTGATTATATACTAGAGACAACTTCGTACAGGTTAGGATAGAAATATTAGTATTATGAGACATACAAGTATTACTCGAAGACTTGAAGAATCTGGAGAAGTAACAAGCTACATCGACGACATCATCCTTCCTCTTGAGGTTAGTAATATTTTGACTTGAACTGTTTCATTCCCAACGTATCTTTCAAGTCGTGCTATATTGAAAACATAACTGTGAAGCTGTGAATGATTATACTCTAGTAGACATAGTGTTAAGGAATTAGAATACGAAGTATAACGCTTATCTTTTGAACTTCGTATATAAGACATCGACATAATCGTATGAATGCTATTGTGGTTACGTGTACGGGTATGGGTGGAGATTTCGTCCTAGGAAACAATGTTTAGATTCATTTAAAGGAAGTACATTCATGAACTTGTTTTATGAATCGAAAGGGAAATCGCTAGGCTTATTGGTATTGTTATTCATTGCATATCTTTGGATTACCAATATGTGTGAGTTAGTAGAATCGATCATAACTTGTTATGTATCTTGGTAAAACTAGTCACAATGCCTGACTTATGTATTGGTATGACTTTTATTAGTGTAACCGATCCTAAGTAATCACCTAAGATGGTATGATCGATATTTGTAATTGGCGTGACCGATTCTAGTAATTGGTGTAAACGATCCTAGTAATTGGTGTAACCGATCCTAGTTATTGGTGTGACCGATCACAAAAAGAATGTGTAATTGATCCTTGTAGTTGGTGTAACTGGTCCTGGTAATTGGTGTAACCGATCCCGGTAACTGGTGTGACCGATCACAAGTAATACCATGAGAATATGGTAACCGGTCCTGGTAATTGACGTAACCGATCATGGTAACTGATGTAACCGGTCTCAGTAACCATATTAAGGTAGAACCGATCCTTGTGTTTGGTAGAACCGTAAACCCATGATTAATGTATTGATATTTGATCAATCACATAGTTCTTGGAAATCAGATGAATCAGTTCTAAACTTGTTTGGAAGTGTGGTATAATCAGTTCCAAGATTGTAAATATGAAAAAGGATTTACAAATAAATAAGATGTCGACATACTTTGAACATGTTCAATTACTCTTATCTTTTATTGTTCAAAGATATTCCTTAATAACTCAAGGAGATTCCGGACCGAAATAAGTTGAAAATATTTTAATTGAGGTTATTAATTTTATATATTTTTTTCATTACCAGCAATTAAAATGTATATCTCTGGAAAATAAAAATTGCTAATGTGCATTTACTAACGGGAGATTTTCTAGTATGATTTCGGTTAATTTTGGACAGATCATTTCCAGGAATTATGAAAACCGATTTGGGAATTTATTGCATATCTTAAGAATATTCGGTTTTAGAAATTCCTTGGTGTCCAAACTTCCTTGGTCTATAAATACCCAAGTTTGCATTTTGAGCAAACTATCCTAAGAGCCAGAAAAAATACCTTTTTGTGTTGTTACTGGTGGAGCCGTCTATTCGTAGAGGAAAGTATCCTAGTTAGGAAAAATCTCTTACGACCGCTCGTTTAAAGACTTATGTGGGATCAAGAAGCTCTACGAGTACCGTTGGTGGGAAACTAGAAAATTGTAGTATTATTAGTTTTCGATTTGATTTGATTGACTAGCGGTTGTTGAACTTTGATTGTACCTAGTTTGTTTATTCTAGAGAATCTTCTTTTCTGATATAAGATTCGCTCAAACTAGATCGAAGTGTCGGAGGGATCTTTAGAACTATTTGTAGATCTAAAGACGTCTTGTGATAATCCATTGTTAACAGATTACGTTATGTGCGTGATTGATCACAAGAGATTTAAGTTGTGGCGTGCAGGCGTTTATTGAAGATGTAAGAAGATTTGAAGACAAAGAAGATTTCTTATTGGTTTCATAATCTTTGGTGTGCACAAAACTTGATCGGATGGGATCCAACTATAATCGGTTTATCCTTGATAGATTTGATTGATTAGTTGTGCATATCGGCATCACTATATAGTATCTTGGTAGATCCTATATTTGATTGCAAAATCTAAACTCTGCTACTTTGGTGGTTGTTGGATAGATAGATCTAAACCCGACAAAGGAGTTTATTTGATTAAACAGAAGAGCATTTGTCTAACTCATATCACTGAGATTGAATAGAGTTGTTACCGAACATCTTTGTTGTTCCTTTACTGTTTGGAATACGAACCGAAGGAATTGTTCTAGTGTGTGCACTTATTGAATGTCGGAAGCGCACGGATACTGAAGAAACTAGGTGAACTATAGGTTTAGTTGCTTGGTCTCAACTATACGAAGTTGGTTTGATTTTGTATAGAGGCTTAATTCTGAGAGTATTCAATTCTGGACTAGGTCCCGGGTTTTTCTGCATTTGCGGTTTCCTCGTTAACAAAATCTTAATGTGTCATTTACTTTTGTTTTCAGCAATTATAATTGTTGTTATTATAATTTAAAGTAAATTACATGATAAGTACGTAAGTGCTACATTTTATACCCATATTTATATTAAGTAGGACTCGATATTTTGACTAATGACACTATATTAGTGTTTTTTGCAGAAAGTACTCGCGAATCCGATCACAGAAAGATATATGGCTAATTGGAGTGAATGGAATTTGCGATCGGAGTTGCTCATGTTGTTATCCATGGCAAGAGCCTTGAATGTGATGGCCTGTTATCTCTATATATCAGCAACACTCAAGCTTTACCACTCAAGACATCTCACACATATTCTGGAATTGTCTTGGCATGTTTCAAACAAGCCAGGCTCAATAGTGTGGCTAAAGAGAACAATAATCGTGGCTTAATTAAGTCTCTAATCTCCACCATATTTCTTTGTGGTACATCGACCTCAAGCTATTGGTGTTCGTCACGTCAAGAAAATGAATGGCTAGTTCACGGACTCGTAACTCAGACTAGAATGTATTGTTAATTATGGCAGTGGTGTTGCTCACTGGTGGAGGTTCGAGTGGAAAGTAATGGTGGCTGTTAACTATCTCGGTGATGGGGGACTTTGGCAGTTGACGTCGATGGTAGTTATCGAGTGGAGTTGATGTTGTGGTCGGAGCTGGCAATGATGGTGTTAAATGATGTTGTTGCCGTTGCATGCACGGCTGCCGTATCGGTGATATGGAAATGTTGATTGTTGCGGCATCAGTTCATATAGATGGAGATCGACTTATACTTCTGAAATTAGAAGCATCAGCTTGTGAAGCTGCGAAAAGGTGCTGGCTGAGTCTTGACTGAATTGTGGATGTACGGTTAATCTGCAGACGAGAATGAAGTCTACGTCAAACTGATGCTTCTTATTGGCAAATTGAGTTTCATTCTTCCTAACGAAATCAGCTGCACCAGATCTTCGAGGGTCTGTGAAGTCAAGCTACTGGTGGAGACGAAAACTTCGTTGGCAGCGTTGTTGCTGTGAGCTAATGGCTGAATGCAAGGAGAAGTTAAGGTGCAGACTTTGGCTGGATTTTTGGTGAAGTTTTGAGTCGTTGAATGAAAGACTTCAGAGAAGGAAGAGAAAGTGATGTTGTGGCCTGAATTTGGTTGGAGTTGGGATAAGTCAAGGTCCTAAGCATAGAAGATGTGTCCAGAATTGGTGAACTTGGTGAAGCTGTTTGATCGAATGGATATAGTCGCTTGAGTTGTTTGCCTATACAACCAGTGGTGGTACATGGTGCTACTGCCGTTGATTCATAGTACTCTGCCAACAGCAACGAGGAGAAGATGGTTTACGCCGGAAAACCAGCTGGACGGTTTCTGCTGCTGCCGTCAACTGGATTTGAATAGAAGTTGTCCAAGATGGTTGCATTCGGAGCAGTAAGGTGCTTTGGTCTGAGCTGGATGGTGGTGGTGGAGGATTAAGAAGAGGAGTTGGAAGTTGAGAAGAAAGGCATGAATGGAAGATGGTTGCAGGTGATGATTACATGGGTTCTGCTCGAAATCGTGTATGTGTTCTTGGCATGGACTGGTAGAGATGGATTTGTCTATATGGGTGAAGTTGGTCGAGCTGGTTCAGATGAAGGTGCGAGATGGTGATTCAATTGGCTGAAGTTAGATGGTCAGTATTGGTCGCCGGTATTTGTTGGTCAGGGAGTAGAAGCTGATGCTATAGCCGGTGGCAGGGAAGCATTGGACCGATAGAGAATAGAAACTGGTGCTGGGCTGAGTACGAGGAGAGTAGTGGACTGGGCCTTGGTGATTTGTAGGTCTCCTTTTGGTCTTTTCGCAACATCTATAGATACAACACAGTTCTGAGAACAAAGAGGGGAGATCGGCCAGAGAGCCGTAAACAGAGAAGAAAAGGAGATTTGGAGGGGGTTGACGATATATCTTTGGTTCTCTCGGTTGGTGACAAACGGAGACGAGCAGGGAGAGGAGATCGACTAGGGTTTGAAGAGTTTCTAATCCATTTCGATTTATTTGTGATTCTCTTTAATTTGTTTATGGCTTTTGAGAAAGCCATATCTTTCTAGTTTTATTGTAACTGGGGTTTATGTTGAAACCACATGAAATTTTAGGCTATTTTCAATTGAATAATATTTAGCAAAAGACTATTATCATTTGAATACATTACTTCTATGATTTTATTTATTGATTTAACGATGATATGAGTTGTTGCTTCACCGGTTACAATAACCTTTGTGCGTAATTGTTAGGTTCATAATATATTTTTGTCTCGCTATTTGATAATTCCATGCTTGGGTTAATATCTTTGATGGGTTATGCTTAGAAGAGCCATATAATAGTTATAATAGTTGTGAATCAATATTTGAGTTTCGTATAACTTTCTTGTTCGTGCAATTTGATGGTGCATGCTTCAGTTTAATCATTTAATGTTCCATGCTTAGGGCGTCCTAGTGATATTTGTGATTCTAATACATATAATAGGTGATGTCGATAGAACAAACGATAAATAATTCATGGATTATGTTTTATTTCAGTAGTTGAATAGAAGTTGTGGTGGATATTATAAACCCTGGTTACCAAGTTTCCCATTGGATTTCTTTTATTAGTTTAATTTATTTTCTTTGTCTCTACAATTCTAAAAATATCAAAAACATCTTTTATTGGTTAGTCGATTAGAGATATTGATTACAATATTTTCACCGCTCCCTGTGGGTTCGGCCCGTACTTGCCTCTATCTACTAGTTAGACACCGTGCGATCGCGGTTATTACATATAGGGTTCTCCTGAATCCTATCATTACACAAACGTTAACTCTGTATTACTTGATAGTTATCCTATAGAGTTTGGTTAACTCCGAACCTATTATCAAGTAATCACACTTTGATTGTTGTATTGTCTCGATCTTGTATCCATAGACGTTCACACAAAGTGTGATATCGATTCGTTGTATTGTCTCGACTCAGTCCTTAGACAATCACTTTCGGTAAGAGGACTTATGGGTGGAAAAGTTTAAGATTGTGGTATATTTGGGTACCCTCGTCTTTTCAAAAAATCATCTAAGAGTCGCTTGATTAGTACTAGAGACAACTTCGTATAGGTTAGACTAGAAAGTCTAGGATTATGAGACATACAAGTATTACTCGTAGACCTGAAGAACGTGAAGAAGAAACGAACTACAACGACGACATCATCCTTCCTCTTGAGGTTAGTGATATTGACTTGAACTGTTTCATTCCTAACATATCTTTCAAGTCGTGTTATATTGAAAATATAACTGCGAAGCTGTGAATGATTATTTTACTCTAGTAGTGAGACATTATCATATGATTATAGCGTTAAGGAATTAGACTACGAAGTATAACGCTTATCTTTTGAACTTAATAGAAATCGACATAATCGTATGAATGCTATTGTGATTATGTGTATGGGTAAAGGTGAAAATTTCATCATAGGAAACAATGTTTACATTTGTTTAAAGGAAGTATATTCATTAACTTGTTTTATGAATCTAAAAGGAAATCGCTAGGCTTATTGGTATTGTTTTTCATTGCATATTTTTGGATTACCAATACGTATGAGTTAGTAGAACCGATCATAACTTATTGAATATCGGAAGCGCATGGATACTGAAGAAACTAAGTGAACTAGGTTTAGTTGCTTGGTATCAAGTATACGAAGTTGGTTTAGATTTTGTATAGCGTCTTAATTCTGAGAGTATTCATTTCTGGACTTGGTCCCAGGGTTTTTCTGTGTTTCCTCGTTAACAAAATCTTGTTGTGTCTTTTACTTTTCTATTTCCGAAATTATAAAATACACAAACGTTAACTATGTATTACTTGATAGTGATCCTATAGAGTTTGGTTAAGTCCGAACCTATTATCAAGTAATCACACTTTGATTGTTGTATTGTCTCGATCTCGTATCCATAGACGATAACACAAAGTGTGGATACCGATTTGTCGTATTGTCTCGACTTTTTCCATGGACAACCACTTTCGGTAAGAGAACTTATAGGTGGATAAATAAAATATTGTGGTGTATTTGGGTAACCTCGTCTTTTCAAAATTACCAGCCTCTACGACTAATTATGAGTTGAAACCTGGTATTCTTCAGATGGTCCCTACATTCTTAGGAAAAGATGATGAAAAACCTTGCTTTCATGTTAGGGACTTTGAAGAAATTTGTGGAACAATTAAGATTAAAGACCTTAGTGATGAAGTCTTGAAACTTAGGATGTTGCCCTTTTCCTTGAGAGATAAGGCCAAGTCCTGGCTGCATAACCTACCATCCGAGTCTATAGAAACATGGAACGACCTTACTCCTGCTTTCTACTTAAAGTTTTACCCTAAGCATATGAGCGCATCTTTTAGGCAGAAAATTAGTTCCTGTGTGAAAAAAGAAGGAAAATCTCTTTTTAGGTTTTTAAAGAGATTTAATGATCTCTTGTCGCAATGTTCTCACCATGGGTTCGAGAAAATGAAACTAGTTGAAATTCTTTATGAAGGTTTAGACTATTCGACCAAAGCCATGGTCGATTCTTTATGTGATGGTAGGTTCCAAAATAAAACTACTGATGAAACTTATTCCTTTTTAGAAGAAGTGGCTGAAAAGTCACAACAGTGGGAGTGTTGTGTTGAACCCCCTAAAAGACTCTTGGTCAATAGAAGATATGGTAGATACAGGCTTTGGATCAGATGCTAAGTTTGCTGCTTTTTCTAGAAGGTTAGAAGCTTTGGAATTGAACCTGATGCTTTTTATAAATATAGGTCTCTTGTGAACCTGATGCTAGTAATAGAGCCTCTCTAGTCTCTAGTTGTGGAATATAGACCGATAACTCATTTTGGGAAGGTCGGGTTAGTGAAGAACAAACCCATGCTATCTATAACAACTCTAGGATTGAAAACCGTAAGAAGTTTGACCCATACTCAGATACCTACAACCCTGGTTGGAGAAACCATCCTAATTTCTCTTGGTTTAAAGGTCGGAATCAAGGTCAATCTAGTAATTCTCAGCTTCCCCCGGGTTTTGGTTATAATAAGAACTCTTCAGGTCAAGCCCAGTTCCATAACCCTTCCGAGAATAAAATGACTAGCTTAGAGGAATCTCTTAGTATATTAATAAAGAGCCAGGATATGTTAGCACAGAGCCAGGAAATGTTAGTAAAGAGCCAGGTTAGTTTCCAAGAGGAAACCAAGCAGAATTTTCAAAACAATTCTGAGAGTCTTGCTAAGTTAGAACTTCAAGTAAGTCAAATAGCTAAGACTTTAAGTGAGAGAGATAATGGAAGGTTCCCTAGTCATACTGATCGAATTTTGAATAGTGATAAATAAGGTTGTCGTTCACTCGGACTTTGTTGAGATTGATTTAGGCTTGAATATACAAAATATTAAAAACAAAGGAAAATATACAAAATAATGTCATAGGATGAAGAGATGATAGGACGCAGGGTTTCATTACTTTTCATATTCTTGTGGTTCAATCATTAATTCTAAACAATATAGCTTAGACAAAAGAAGTTGTGACTCTAATTCTTTGCCAAAAATAGATTTCATAAAACATTAGTTGTAAGTTATGAGCATGACGCATCAAAAGTAATTAAAACCAAGCATGCGACATCAAGCGAAATAACAAATAATTAGTAGAAATCATAACGCAATTAAATCTATGCAAAAAGTCATATAAAAAATTAATTCATTTACCACAATCATGAAAAGTTGCTTCCTCCGTTGTCCCAGTAATGGGGTCTAGCTCCTCATGATAATACCAGAGACGATAATATGATTAAATAAATTTATTTTATTAATCACCATTGGAGTTCTCACTATAAACCGTACAATCCTTTTTCTAAAATAATAATAATCAGAAACAGTAGAAAATAGAATTAAAAATATTATACTCTAAATGAAATAACGCTCTTGGCTCCGGACTGCCCGCCTCTCCAAATGTGCTCTCTCGTTCTCTATTTATACACACAAATACACATTACTCAAATATATTCTTCCATAAATCCAAAATCTTCTTCTTTTTAATTAAAAATATCTTCAGAATTTTTTCCTTCTCTTTATTCTATATATTTCTTTACTAAACCCATATCTTCTTTAATTCGCGGAATAAAATCCAAGATAAAATCTTCCAAGGATATCTTTCTTGTTTAATACAACATAACTTCCTTTTTCTTCAAAACTTCATGTTTATAAGGCAAGAAGACATTCTTATCTTAAAGATAATAAATCCTTTATCGTTGACACCAAATTTCCCGCCAATTTTTCTTTTCAAATCAAGGAAGAAGATAGAGTCTCCTTAACCAGTGATGGGGTGCGATTAGCAGCTGGCTCCCTGGGTGCTCCTTATCAGTTAGGTGCCCCTTATCCAAAATTGAGTGTTCGAATAACATGTGTCCTTCGGGTGCCTATACCAACTTTTCGAGCCGAATTTTCCAAAAATACCTACAAACACATAAAACACCATAATAAGTAGAAAATCGAGCACCAACAATACTGAAAATTGAGGACAATTCGATCACAAAAATGTTTCTATTAGTCATACTGATCCTATTCCCAAAGGAGGGAAATCGTACAATCATGTGAATTCTGTTACAACCCTTAGGAGTGGAAAGAAAGTTGACAATAAGGTTGCTATGCTTGACAGTGAACATGCTGTAGTTCACCCTTCTGAGCCAGAAAATGAAGAGACTGATAGAGTCTCTAAAGAGACCAATGAGGGTCCTAATGAGTCCGTCTTTGTTTTCAGATCCCCATTCCCACAGCTGCTAGTTTCAACTAAGAGGGAGTCAAACTTTAATGATATATTGGAGGTTTTTAAGCAGGTAACTATCAACCTTCCACTATTAGATGCAATTAAGCATATTCCCGCTTATGCCAAGTTCCTTAAGGATATGTGTACGCGAAAGCGAAAGCTTAGTGTCCAGAAGAAAGTATTTTTAGCTAGACACGTGAGTTCTATTATTCAGAATACCAATACTCCTAAGTATAAATACCCAGGGTCCCCTACCATTTCTGCACAATAGGTAATTACAGTGTTGAGAAAGCGTTGCTTGATTTAGGAGTCAGTGTGAATTTACTACCATATCATGTGTACCTTAAGCTAGGACTTGGTGAGATGAAACCTACCCAGATGAGACTTCAGTTAGCTGATAGGTCCATTAAAATTCCTCGTGGTGTGATCGAGGATGTTCTTATTGAGGTCGACAAGTTTATTTATCCGGTGGATTTTGTTATCCTAGATACCTAACCTGTCCCTGACCCAGAGAACCAGATACCGGTAATTTTAGGTCGCCCATTTTTAGCTACATCCAATACAATCATCAAATGTAGAAATGGTATTATGAATTTGTCTTTTGGTAACATGACTATTGAGCTGAACATTTTTAATATCAGTAAGCTACCCGCTGACCTAGATGACTCAAGCATAGAAGAGGTGAACATGATATGAACATTAGTCGAGGAGTCATTACCAAATACTTTGTTAGAAGATCCATTATAGGAATGCCTAGCTCACTTTGGGATTGATTTTGATGATGATAATGTGATTAATGAGGTGAATGCTTTGTTAGATTCATCCCCTTTGTTAGACACTAGTAATGGATGGAAACCTAAGAGCGAACCACCACAAGTTACTAAGTATACCCTAGTTCCTTCTTTAGAAGTCTTTAGAATAACCTCCTAAGTTGGAATTTAAACCATTACCAGATACCCTGAAGTATATGTTTTTAGGCCCATCTGAAACTTTACCTGTGATTGTAGCATACGGCTTGGATAGCGATCAGGAAAGTAGGCTAGTAACTGTCCTTCGAAACAACAAGAAAGCTTTAGGGTGGACCATAGAAGACATTAAGGGTATAACTCCTACTGTTTGTATGCATCATATTTATTTAGAGGAAGACACCAAACCTTCTAGGGAGATGCAACGTCGACTTAACCCTAATATGAAAGAAGTAATTTGAACCGAGGTTCTTAAGTTTTTAGATGCATGCATTATCTACCCCATTTCAGACAGTAAGTGGGTCAGCCCCGTTCAGGTTGTTCCGAAGAAATCCGGTATTGATGTAGTCCAGAATGATAACAATGAATTAATCTCAACCCGAGTGACCACGGGTTGGCGTGTTTGCATTGACTATAGGAAATTGAACAAGGTCACTATGAAAGATCACTTTCCCCTTCCCTTCATCAACCAAATGCTAGAGCGATTATCAGGTCATAGTCACTATTGTTTTTTAGATGGCTACTCTGGTTATAATCAGATTGTTATTTCCCCAAAAGACCAGGAAAAAAACACTTTTACCTATTTCTTTGGTACCTTTGCATATAGACGCATGCCTTTCGGGCTATGCAATGCCCTTGCGACTTTTCAATGATGAACATATTTTCTGACATGGTAGAACGGTTCACAAAGGTCTTTATGGATGATTTTGCAGTGTTTGGTTCGTCTTTCGATGAGTGCTTGCATCATTTGTCATTAGTGTTGAGTAGGTGTAAGGAAAAGAATCTAGTGCTTATTTGGGAGAAATGTCATTTCATGGTTCGTTCAGGAATTTTTTTAGGGCATATCATATATTCTAAGGGTGTAGAGGTAGATAAAGCCAATGTTGACCTTATTAAGACTTTACTGGTCCCAAAAACCGTAAGAATTAGGTTATTCTTAGGGCATGCAAGTTTTTACGTCGATTCATTAAGTATTTTAGCTTGATTTCTTGACCTCTTTACAATTTGCTTGCAAAGGATGTTAAGTTTGTCTTTGATGATGCTTGTTTAGAGGCTTTTGAGAAGCTTAAGACTTTACTCACTACCGCCCCCATAGTCCAGGCACCCAACTGGAACCTACCCTTTGAGATCATATGTGATGCTTCAGATTATGCTATTGGTGTCGTGCTAGGTCAGCGAGAGAACAAATTACTTCATGTGATTTACTATGCTAGCAAAACTCTGAATGATGCCCAGTTGAAGTACCAATATGGATAAGGATCTGTTAGCCATTGTGTTTTCCTTAGACAAGTTTAGACCCTATCTCTTAGGTTCTACGGTCATAATTGGCGCCGTTAAGGTCATAATTTTCACCGATCATGCTGCTTTGAAGTATCTTCTTTCCAAGAAGGACATTAAACCTAGATTGATTAGATGGATCCTCTTGTTGCAGGAATTTTCCTTAGAAATTAGAGATAAAAAAGGTGCAGAAAATGTAGTAGCATACCACTTGTCGAGGCTTGTTGTGGATACCCATGATGATTCTCCTCCTGTTGGGGATAGTTTTCCTGATGAACAACTATTCTTAGTTACCCCATTACCTTGGTATGCGAATATAGTGAACCATCTTGTTATTGGTCGAATGCCTCAGCATTGGGGTAAGCAAGATCGTTCTAGGTTTTTAGCCGAGGTTAAGCGCTTCTTTTGGGACGATCCTTATTTATTTAAGTATTTTACGTACCAGATTATTAGGAGATGTATACTTGAGAGTGACCAGTCCAGTATTATTTCCTTTTGTCATGATCATGATTGTGGAGTCACTTTAGTGCTAAGAAGATTGCTGCTAAGATATTGCAGTGTGGATTCTAATTGGTCTTTGTTATTTAAAGACTCCCACAGTTATTGCGTTACTTGTGAACTTTGCCAGAAATTAGGAACCATTTCCCCTAGGACCATGATGCCCTTGAACCCTATTTTAGTTGTTGAGGTCTTTGATGTGTGGGGTATTGACTTTATGGGTCAGTTTCCTAATTATTTTGTTAACCTATACATCCTTGTCGTTGTAGACTATGTCTCTAAGTGGATTGAGGCGGTTGCGTGTAAAACCAATGACCATAGGGTTGTGATTGAGTTCTTAAAAGATAATATACTTACACATTTTGGTACACCGCAATCTATAATTAGTGATGGAGGATCGCACTTTTGTAATGGACCTTTTAGGATTTAATGAAGAAATATGGTATTACGCATAAAGTAGCTACCCCGTATCATCCACAGACTAGTGGTAAAGTAGAGGTTTCCAATAGGGAGATAAAACGTATATTAGAGAAAACAGCTAATCCTAATCGGAAAGATTGGTCGTCTAGGCTTACTGATGCCTTATGGGATTACCGTACTGCGTTTAAGACCCCCATTGGAATGTCACCTTATCGACTTGTGTATGAAAAGTCATGTCACTTACCTGTTGAGTTAGAACATAGAGCATATTGGGATGTTAAGAAGCTAAAATTTTCACTTGACAAGGCAGGAGCCCATAGGAAACTCCGTCTTAATGAGTTGGAAGAGATTCGTAGAGATGCATACGATAGTGCTAAGGAGTATAAAAACAAAATAAAACTTGTGCATGATATAAATAATCTAAGAAAGTCATTTTCTCCAGGTCAAAAGGTTCTTCTGTATGATACCCGCTTGCATCTTTCCCCTGGAAAGTTATGTTCTCGGTGGACCGGTTCTTTTATGGTCCGTACTGTTTTTCCTCATGGAGCTGTTGAGATCCAGACACCGGATGGTAGTAGTTCTTCCAAGGAACGGTCAGAGATTGGAACCTTTTTATAGCCCTTTCCTACAGGTGATGCTGAGGAGGTCCCTCTGGAGGACCCTGTTTACCCTTGATTGACCATCAAGGCAGTTTGTATGTTGTATATTATTTTCTTCCTTAACTTCCGTAGAAGGATTGCTACACTTTATCCAGGTACTCTCTTTCCGACTTCACTCTTTATTTTTTCCTCATGTTACTTTACTTTTTGGTATTTCTCTTTCATTAGAAACATTGATGACAATTTTAGATTTAAGTTTGTGGGTGGGGAATAAACTTTTTGTTAGCTTTTAGTTGCAATAAATAAACTCCAGAGCCTAGAAATTTATGCATATTAAGGTTGTGTTTTGGGGTAAAAAATGATTCTGCTGTTTTTGGTAAATTTGGGTGTGTTGATGAGAAACGAATTTAAAACCTAAACAAATGTACTGCACATGAGTACTTTTAGATTCGAGAGATCAATCTGTAATACTCTGGCCTAAACCAAGAAATGGTCGTTCTATATTCAATTCGGTCAGAAAGTGAAGGAGAAGGGTTGATATTAGGGAAGGAAGCGAGGAAGGTGTTTGATATCAGAATGTTGAATCATGAAGGTGTAGCTGTTTTATGACTTGTATCATAATGTGGAACTGGCTTGCAGAACGTAAGCTATCATTTCTTGGTGCTTCCTGGACCCTTGTGTTGATCACAATTGTGTTCCTTTTGAAATAGGTTGAAAACCTATTTATACAAGTCATTGAGCGCACCCTGATCTCGTAGGAAGTAGAGGAAGTTAAGTAGTGGAGAAGTGGGGTTGTGCGAAAGGTGGTGATCATCACGTTTCCATTATGAGGGAATACCGATCACCCTTTCACCCTACTACTCTCTTATTGTTGTTAACCGTCCGTCCTTTCCTGACACTTTCTCGTAATGGATGTGTTGCACGCCGCATGCCGTAAACCACCAGACCAATATCCCAGTGAACATCCCCCAGTTTGTAACATGTTTGATGTCTAGAGTATTTTGTAGGAAAAATATATACAGCAGGCTGCTGAATGAGTCAAATCGTGAGACTCACAGCTTAGAGCAGTTAATCTAGTATGAACACTAGCCTAGCTAACCCATATCACGTAGTTACTCCACCAGCACCAGGCTTTTAAATATCTCCAAGTATTGCGCATAAACCAGATAACCTATAATCCTTTGAACCTGACAGATCCGATGGACCAAAATATGTCCACTTTGTTCTAATATTTGCTGCACTTTCTGGCATAACACATTTTACACCTGTTGCTCTAGACCTATAGCGCTTTTAGGTCAAATAATAAAATTATTTGCGGAATCAATATTTATAAAGCACCGTTTATAATTAATGCACATGAAGCATCGCTTTTAAACAAGATGCTAAAAACAATCGATGTGCAGGAAGCATCGTTGTTTTACAGCTTGTCCAAATTAGTCACGAGCTTAATGTCTTAAAAAGGAGCGTGACCGGCCATTTTCAGGGGGCTGGTACGAGCTATGCATGTGTGTCCAAGACTGGCCGGTCGGTCTCTAGAGGAGAGTGGCGACTGGAAGCCATTCTAAAATCCTATCGGTCGATCTAGCTTAGATATGGACCAGTTAAATTGGCTATCCAAGATGAGTGGCTGAGATGATTTGCGGCGGTTGATGGCTGCCATTGGATTATGCAAGCAGCACGATCAGCCTCTTTTGGACGATCGTTCGGGCCCACATGGGCGAGCCTTGGCCTGTCCGATCGCTCCTCATGGAAGAGCGATGGCCAGTAATCACAGCGTTACCCTGTTGGTCATCTAGAATCTGATCTAAACCGTCCGACTAAGCCGACGAAGTTGGACAGACGAGATGATTTGCGGCAGTTGTGTAACGCCGCTAACTCAAATTAGGGTTTTAAAGTAGTGTGCCCATCCCTCTTTAGGCCGATCGATTTCAATACACTGGCTATTGGTTTAAGCATGTCGATTGGTCAGATGCAAAGGTTGGCTTCCGGTGAGCATGCTGACATCCATTGGGCTGCCTAAAATTGGATCTAAGCCATTCAATTTTTCTGGCGAAGATGGACGGATGTGATCGATTTGCGACAGTAGCATGCTGCCGCAATGCAAATTATGGTTTCTGAAACAGCGCGTTCACCCTTCTTTGAACAATCGTTTTGACGTGCTCTTGGCTTGACATGGGCAAGTCGATCAACTAGGGATGGAGCTGGGTCGCTAGTGTACACACCAACACCTCTTTGATCGTTTGAAGGAAGATCTAAACCGTCCAAGTAGGCTAGCTAAGTTGGGCGGATGTGATGGATTTGAGATCGTTATGGTCGGTCTTAGCTCGTTTGAGCTTCTCTTTCGACAACGCAATCACCCTGGTTCTGGCTAGCGATTAGGGGTATTGCGGGTAAACTAAAAGGATTCCGATCGGCTGGGAAGGCTAGTGATCCCGCCGGTGGACATCATGGAGGTTTCCTAGTTCCGCTGGGAAGAAGCTAAGATTGTTGAATTATCTGGCCAAATCCTGTGGCCGTGATATTTTTAAGACTGACATGGACAATCTAGGCTTATTTTCTTAAGTAATTTAAGCGCATCGAAGACCTAATTTTTTGCAAATTAATCAGGTCGAAGTTTGAACTTTGTGAGTTGTCACAAAATTAATTAGTTCAGTGAGTTTCACAAATCAATACGAAATCACCAACTTATCTCAGAGGGTAGAATGACTTTGCATGCTTCTGATTGAGTACTTCACACGCATCTTAATCCTGACACTTTGGGAGATTTATGCTACTCGGATGAGAGCGAACATTAGTCATCATGTCATGTCAGTATTAAGAGTTCAACCGGAGAACATGGCACAGATTAAATACTCAGAAATTTACTGAATATTTGGGATTGTTGCTACACCCACCATTCTGGATAAATTTCATATAAATATACTGATTTGCTTAATACATATGTAAGTGAAGAGGTTTGAGCACTCATCACTTTTAAATGGCTCAGTCTCTTTGCAGAATGACGGCACATTAATTACAAGGTTTCACAATTTTAGCCCTGAACTAAAAACCACCATCAACATTAAGTCTCCTGCTTAGTACGTAACAATGACATTGTTGCGGGGTAAGCACTAGATGGTGACAAATAAAGATAAAACTTATGAGGCAAGGTAGACAGATGTTACCAGGATAGAGGTCGGCTCAGTCTTTGAGCTAAACATGTTTAACGAATTAACAAAGCACGTAGTGATCGTCCTCCTTGCATACGCCAATTATCTCTAGGTAGATGAGCATCTAATCGGTTTATATCCTGCATATGAGGCCTTTATACACGACAGGTAGAGAGTCATTTCTTTTCATACCGATCATCACAGAGTTTCACTCTTCTTTGTTCCAGGTACGATTGTTGATATAATCATAACTTCGCATTCGAGGATGTATTTGATAAAATAGATCCTCCGTTTCGTGAAGCCGGTCGTGCCATACAGGGTATGCCTCTTGCACATTTGCGTATCATTCGGGAGCGTTTTCAAGCTTTCCTTTCTTCGGTTAACATGGAAGAAAAGTGGAAGCGCGATGAGGCGTCTCAGCCAACAAGCGTCAGGGATGAAAGGTTTGCGGCTCGACTAAAGCGATGAAGGATTGAGCATAAGGAGTCTCCAAGTGAAAATAAACATGATTACCCTATTCATAACAGCGTCATAATTCTCGATTCTGACATGGACGAACCGGAACATCCTCAAAAGACTGTTGGAGCAGTTTCCGAAAAGGATGTTGGGACAACTTCCGAAGAGTGTATAAGAGCGGCATCTGGAGAAGATGTTGAACCGGACTCCAAAGTGGATGTTGGTGTAGCTTCCAAGGAAGATGTTGAAGCGACTTCTGGAGAGAATGTTGGAGCGGATGCTAAGAAAGATGCCGAAGCAGCTTCTGAAAGGGAGGTTGAGGCGGCTTCTGGAGAGGATGTGGGAGAAGATGTTGAAGCAGCTTCCAATCAGGACTCCAGTGAAGGCGCCGTTGATTCCTGTGTTAATTATGATAACTATATTTCCTGCTTTATTATTTCCCTTCATAGATGAGCATCGCAGACACTTTTGGCATTCAGTGTTTTTTGTTTATGTGCTGGGCCTTTCAAATACTTTATCAAAAATTTAGAAGTTGTTTCATTCAAAGACAACGAGTCTAAGAATCAAGTAGTTGTGCAAAACCCAAACCCATTTCAAGTTGGAGATATGGTGGTGAAAGTTGTTGCTCAACCTGCTCCGTCTGATTCCACAAAAGGGAAAGACGAGCCGTATCTAGTGGTAGAAGTTATTTTGGGAGGTTACTGCAAGCTCATCAATGCAGACAAGCTAGGAGGCGTAGTAATACACACCCAGTGGCTCAAACCCTTCAATACCTAAGATGTTACGCCACCCTTTTCCAACATTCCTTTTAGTGTTTCCTCTAGCAATTTCCCTTTTAATGCAATATTTTTAATTCCTCCAAAATGATTGCACTGCTTGCATTCATAATTAGGGTTCCAATTCATCGGTTAATCGAAGCATCATTTCCCTTTAGAAATCTCTTTACTCCTGAATCATCTCAAGGCAAAGTCTCGAGTAAACCCAAACCCTCATAAAATCATTACCCATTGGTTCAAAACCAGAAAAATAAAACCATGAAAGAGGCATCTCATACCGAATAGGGGAATACATAAAGAAAGAGATAGAGCAAGATGACTAAAGGAAATCATCAAGCATCCAGTACATGATTCTTAGGACAAGCGTTCTTCGTACCCTGAAGTGCAGCCTGCTTCGACGACGAAACGACCTCTCAATCACCACCTCATTGTGCCTAGGTCCCGGAAAAAAGTTGCGCCATCTTTCAGATTTTGGAAAATCCCCTCACGGAATCAAAAAGAAGCGATCTAGTGCACGTGGTACTCCCATATTGCAACTACTTCTTCATACGTTTCTTGATTCACGGAAGCAAAACACATGTAAGAGTATTATCAAATGGAAGTTACAGGTTCGTGGCCGAATCCTCAAGCTTCATCACATCCCATACTTTAAGTTGTTGTTATTAGGGTCACATATGATAAATATCATCATAGAAGCGGAATCCGGTCATATTAAAGGAAAATGCATCACCACTTTTGTGTGTCGTCTTCCCATCGGCTATATCGCCTCAAGAAAATGGGGAGATTCTATTGTAACCCTACCGGAGAATTCTACATCTAGAGTTTCAAGATACCCGGTCTTTCTAAGAATTTGGATTTCTTATCGGGAGGTTTTTGTTTATGTGATTGAAACCCTAATTATGAATGCAAGCAGTGCAATCATTTTGGAGGAATTAAAAATATTGCATTAAAAGGGAAATTGCTAGAGGAAACACTAAAAGGAATGTTGGAAAAGGGTGGCGTAACATCTTAGGTATTGAAGGGTTTGAGCCACTGGGTGTGTATTACTACGCCTCCTAGCTTGTCTGCATTTATGAGCTTGCAGTAACCTCCCAAAATAACTTCTACCACTAGATACGGCTCGTCTTTCCCTTTTGTGGAATCAGACGGAGCAGGTTGAGCAGCAACTTTCACCACCATATATCCAACTTGAAATGGGTTTGGGTTTTGCACAACTACTTGATTCTTAGACTCGTTGTCTTTGACTGAAACAACTTCTAAATTTTTGATAAAGTATTTGAAAGGCCCAGCACCCCATTCACATCTCCTAATGACGGTTGGGTCGATGATCGGGTCGAGTCCCCAGACCTTGACGAAAGGAGGAGTGATTGATTATAGAAAGGGTTGTTCCATAAGACTTATTTGGGTTCAAAATCTTCGAATGTACGTAGATGGGCTCTCTCCAGGTAGTTGCGTCACGTTGGCAAGTTTTCGGTACAGTAACAGATAACCTTTGGGGTTGGACGGCTTGTTGGAAATCCTTTCAGGTATAGACACTGACAAGGGACACACTCCTAGTTTTGCTTTGTTGTCATGCACCCATGAGCACCCCAGAATCATATCATAATTTGGGCATTCTTTAACAATATAAAATTTGTCGTGTGTTAGAGCATCTCCTACCTTGATTTCGAGATTAATGTACTCGTAAGCATTCTATGATTCTCCTTATGCGCTTTTAACCATAGTTGGGGAGTGAACAACTTCCTTCTTTGAAATCGTTGCGGCCTTCAGAGTCTTGACGGTAACAACGTTGAACTCAGAATCCGCGTCAATCATCGTGATGTCGAACTCGACGCCCTTCAGGTGGGCAGTGGTCAGCAGTCCCCAGTTGTATTTTCCAACAGCGCCTTCTAAGAGAGGTTGGGGCTTGGGAGTGGCTTCTCTGACTGAAAACAGCCGCTTGCCCGACACAATGCGATTGAGAGTCGTGAATATATCTTGAAATTGTGCTTTGAAGAAATAAAGAATTTCACATACACGCTCCATCATGGATTGCATGGCTTGGTGGACAGAGTCCCCAGAAAGTGTGCAACTTCTGACTGGAAGAGGGTCTCTGTGAAATCCCTCAGTTCCTAGTTGAAGTTCTCTAACATCTACTTTTCCTTGAAAATGTGCTTCAATTTGTTGCATTCATTGATTGGGTGATTGACAAACCTATGGTAACGACAATATTTGGGATTTTACATTTCTTCTTCAGTTGGTGGACGTCTGAGAGGAGGTAGCTTGATGGAGTCATCTCGAATCCATGCTTCTAGGAGTCCAATTACCTCTTCAATATAAAATGGTAGGGTTAGAGCAACCTCTCCAACTTCTTGTTGTTGTGGTGTCTTAGTTGCAGCTTTCCGGGTCTGCCGTCCTGGTGCCGCACGTTTGGGTTATTGTTCTGGAGATTTTATCTTTCTTTATTCACACACTACGCTTACAAAGGGACCAGTATTATACTTATTGTTAATGAGACGCCTATTTTCTCGAGTCTTACGTACATCTTCACTCCTGGCTGGTCTGGTCCTTTCCAACAGTGTTGGTGCTGTTGTAGCCGACTTCTTAGCAACTTCATGGTGTTCAGAGAATGTCTGAAAGAGTAGGTTCTCTAGTAAAGCGCGATATATGGGCACCATGTCGTTAATGTGTGAGTCTACCAGTTGTTGTTCAGTCACGTTTGGATCATGAAAATCCAGCGCCTGAATCCTTAATATTTTAACAAAATTATTTGGATGTTCATTGTTTCGTTGGAACATTCCCCCCAAGTCTGAAAAAGTGATCTTCTCGGAGACGAAGAAGTATTTCTCGTAGAAAGCAGCAACCATCTCACATCAGTTGGATATGATGTTTGGTGCGATGTTGTTGTACCAGGTGTACGCTCTTCCGGTAAGTGACTTTGAAAATTCTTTCAGACGGAGGACATGATTGTATTCTTGCTCTCCTAAGGATTCAAGAAAGAGAGATATGTGTTCACGAGCATTACCAGTACCATCATAAACGAAAAATTGAGGAGAAGAGTATCCTCTCGGGAGAGGAAATATTTGCACATTAAGAGGATAAGGAGGTTGATTCTGGTGAAGGTCTACCAGGTTTTCTTTGCTTCGATTTTGGATAAGTCGTTCGAGATTCTCACACATGATGAAATTGGATGGCTGATTCCTTCCCAATGAACATTCAGGAGCGAGACGAGCCTCTTCATCTATAAAGGCGCGCCCTGCTGAGGTGCCTACGCCAGGAGTATTAAAAGTACTCCTTATTGTCTTTATTCTTGGCTGACGTGGTTCTTGTGGTAGCCGCTCCGTTAGTGTCTTGAAGAAGGTAAGTACCTATTTCTAAGTTGTAGCCATGTATGTCTGAGCCTTAGCGAGAACTTATTGTCTTTCTATCAAATCAACGATGGTAATAGAGGGTTGGATTCCTCTGGCTCCTCCAGCCTCTCGTCCTGATGGAGGAGCGGCAGTAGCTCTGGTAACAATTGGGGGTGCCACGCTTGAAGAAACATTGGGAATGGTGGCAGCGGCTCTAGCTCTGGTGATAGGAGGTGTCACACCTGAGGGAATGTTTCATGCGCCGCTGGTATTGGTAGTTGACGATGTAGTGCCACGAGATACGTTGATCGTGCTGGTAGGAGGTACATTGGTGTCACTGTCAGGAACGTTGACGCTAGGGGTGTTTTCAGCGCCAGTAGCATCGGGATTTGTCGCCGATCCAGACCTAAGATCCACCATTTTGAATTTGAGAAAATTGAAATGAAACTGAAAATCGATCTTGCAACCGAGAGATTAATCTCCCACTGTGGTTGCCAGTTATTTTGGGGTAAAAACTGATTCTGCTGTTTTTGGTAAATTTGGGTGTGTTGACGAATTCAAACCCTAAACAAACGTACTACACAAGAGTAATTTAGATTCGAGAGATCAATCTGTAATACTGTGGCCTACACCAAGAAATGGTCGTTCCAGATTTAATTCAGTCACAAAGTGAAGGAGAAAGGTTGATCTTAGGGAGGGAAGCGAAAAGGGTGTTTGAGATCAGAATGTTGAATCATGAAGGTGTGGTTGTTTTATGACTTGTATCAGAATGTGGAACTGGCTTGCAGAACGTAAGCTATCAGTTCTTGGTGTTTTCTGGATACTTGTATTGATCACACTTGTGTTCCTTTTGAAATAGGTTGAAAACCTATTTATACAAGTCATTGGGCACACCCTGATCTCGTAGGAAGTGGAGGTAGTTAAGTAGTGGAGAAGTGGGGTTATGCGAAAGGTGGTGATCATCATGTTTCCATTATGATGGAAGACCGATCACCCTTTCACCCACTCCTCTCTTATTGTTGTTAACCGTTCGCCCTTTCTCGACACTTTCTCGTAATGGGCGCGTTGCACGCCGCACGCGTTAAACCACCAAACCAATACCCCAATGAGCATCCCACAGTTTGTGACATGTTTTATGTCTCGAGTATTTTGTAGGAAAAATATATATAACAGGCTGCTGAATGAGTCAAATCGTGAGACTCGCAGCTTAGAGCAGCATATAATGCTTTTAGGTCAAATAATAAAATTGTTGGTGGAATTAATATTTATAAAGCATCGTTTATAATTGATGCACATAAAGCATCGCTTTTAAACAAGCTGCTTAAAATAATCTACGTGCAGGAAGCATCATAGTTTTACAGCTTGTCCAAATTAGTCGCGAGCTTAATGTCTTCAAAAGGAGCGTGACCGGCCATTTTCAGGGGGATGGTACGACTGTGTGCGTGTGTCCAAGACTGGCCGGTCGGTCCCTGTAGGAGAGTGGCGACTGGTAGCCATTCTAAAATCCTATCGATCGATCTAGGTTAGATCTGGACCGGTTAAATTGGCTAGCCTAGTTGAGTGGCTGAGATGATTTGCGGCGGTTGATGGTTGCCGTTGGATTATGCAAGCAGCGCGATCAGCCTCTTTTGGACGATCGTTCGGGACTACATGGGCGATCCTTGGCCTGGCCGATCGTTCCTCATGGAAGAGGGATGTTTAGTGAACACAGCGTCACCCTGTTGGTCATCTAGAATCTGATCTAAACCATCCGACTAAGCCGGCGAAGTTGGACGGACGAGATGATTTGCGGCAGTTGTGTAACGCCGCTAAATCAAATTAGAGTTTTGAAGTTGTGTCCCTATCCCTCTTTAGGCTGATCGATTTCAAGGCATTGATTATTGGTTTGAGCATGCCGATTGGTCAGATGCAAAGGCTGGGTGGCGGTGAGCATTCTGACATCCATTGGGCTGCCTAAAATTGGATCTAAGGCATTCAATTTTGCTGGTGAAGATGGACGGATGTGATCGATCTGTGACAATAGCACGCTGCCGCAATGCAAATTAGGGTTTCCGAAACAGCGCGTTCATACTTCTTTGAGCAATTGGTTTGACGTGCTCTTGGCTTGCCATGGACAGGCCGATCAACTAGGGATAGAGCTGGGTCGCCGGTGAACACACCAACACCTCTTTGATCGTTTGAAGGAAGATCTAAACCGTCCAAGTAGGCTAGCTAAGTTGGGCGGATGTGATGGATTTGAGACCGTTATGGTCGGTCTTAGTTCGTTTGAGCTTCTCTTTCGACAACACAATCACCCTGGTTCTGGCTAGCCATTAGGGGTGTTGCGGGTGAACTAAAAGGATTCTGATCGGCTGGAGGCTAGTGGGCCCGTCGGTGGACATCATGGAGGTTGCCTAGTTCCGTTGGGAATAGGCTAAGATTGTTGATATATCTGGCCAAATCGTGTGGCCGTGATAGTTTTAAGACTGACATGGACAGTCTAGGCTTATTTTCTTAAGGAATTTAAGCGCATCGATGACCTATTTTTTTGCAAATTAATCAGGTCGAAGTTTGAACTTTGTGAGTTGTCACAAAATTAATTAGTTTCAGTGAGTTTCGCAAATCAATACGAAATCACCAACTTATCTCAGAGGGTAGAATGACTTTTGCATGCCTCTGATTGAGTACTTCCACACGCATCTTAATCCTGACACTTCGGGAGATTCATGCTACTCGGCTGAGAGTGAACATTAGTCGTCATGTCATGTTAGTATTAAGAGTTCAACCGGAGAACATGGCATAGAATAAATACTCTGAAATTTACAAAATATTTGGGATTGTTGCTACACCCACCATTCTGGATAAATTTCATATAAATATACTGAATTGCTCAATACATATGTAAGTGAAGAGGTTTGAGAACTCATCACTTTTAAATGGCTCAGTCTCTTTGCAGAATGACGGCACATTAAATACAGGGTTTCACAATTTTAGCCCTGAACTAAAAACCACCATCAACAGGTTGGCACTAACCAATCTAAGTGGATGGAAGCATCTTGGTTGTAGGAGTTGAGAAACCAATCTGAGTGGATGAAAACATCTAAATAGAGTCTATTCATAAAAGCACAGAGCTCAGGTGTTAGAAATAACATGGTACTTTCGCCATATCTCGTTGAGTCCTTTTCACCTTATGTTTTTATTTAATTTTTTCGTTTAAATATGTTTCTCTAAGTTATTTGGTGGGGCACAGGAATCAAGTTGTTACCACTGCTAGGGTGAAATAGAGTGATTGAATAACCCAAACCAAAAAAAATAAAAAAAGGAAAAAAATTGAGACCATACCATCAGACCAACCAGAATAAATTCAATAAAGTCGACTGTTGGTCCTCGTATATATGCCAGTTGTGTTGACCTAGAGTTAGGATTATCGACCGCTGGTCCCCTTCTATTTGTCAGTTGTGTTGATATTAGTATTCAGACCGGTATCTCAGTCCATTAGGATAGGTTCGTCCTGGCAGTGGCTTTCAGACAGATATGGGAAACACCGTTCACCTTAGTTAACATCGAAAATAATCTACGTTTTCTCTATTTCTATCTTCTTAAAACTATTCATGTGATTTTTTGATTTCGGAAACTGATGTCCATAGTGCGACTATCTGAGTAGATCTCTATCACTTATATATGAATTTTAGTATGTGAGCGCAAACTCGTGTACAACAATTGAAATTTCGCATCAGGGTACTTCCTCACGTAGTCAACGAGAGATGTCAACCAAGGATATTCTTTAGTGCCTCTCAAGGTTCTGCGTAGATATCTAGGGTCTGGAGTAATGGTTTTGTGGGTAGACCTCTGGTAAACCCTCCCGAGACTAATACTCAGCCACTAGGGCCACCTAGGGGTTCAAAGGCTTGTTGCACACGCTAAGTGCAACCGCGATGCCTGCTACAGTGAGTTAGGATTTTATTTTCTAGATTAGATTTACTCGAGGACTAGCAAATAATAAGTTTGGGGGTATTTGATAGACACATTTTTGTCTCTAAGTTGTCCTCAATTTTCTGCATTGTTGGTACTCGATTTTGTACTTAATATGGTGTTTTGTGTGTTTATAGGTATTTTGGGAAATAAACACTTTTGGAAAAATTGGCTCGAAAATTACTCTGAGCACTCCCCGGAGAACATTTGCTAAAAGGACCCCTATATTGGATAAGGGGCACCTCAATTTATAAGGGACACCTCAGTTGGACACCTGCTATTCGCACCTCATGTCTCGGATAGGGGCAACCTTCTTCTTCACGATTTCAAATATGAAAATGATGGGAAGTTGAGATATTTTCTGCGTAACTGCATGGACCAAATTTAGTAGAGTTATAGTTGGAGATATTGTCTAAAATTGATTGAAAATATCTTTCGTATCAAAACAGGATTGGTAAGTCATGTGGAATCGAAGAAAAATAGGGATTGCTGCGCATACACAGACACGAGATAATCACGGGATTTTTTATGTTTTCCCGAGTATAACTGAGGTCGGCATGAGTTTGAATCAATCGTCGCTGTGTTGGAAACGTGTTTGAAGCATGTAGGAGATAAAAAAAGGAGATCATGGCAGCTGTAAAACGCGTAAAAAGAAAGAAACTATCCTCGAGTTAATACTTTTGGTGTGAGAAGATTTAGGAGGATTATCGGCAGTTATTGCAAGAGATTTCGAGGTTGTGGGGTTATAAATAGACGCTGGTAATAAGAGAATAAAGAGACGGAGAGTTTGGGAAAGAAGTTAGAACATCACAGAACCGGAAAACTTGAGTTGCAGAAGAGAATAGTTTGATGCTGGTGAAGAAGATACGAAGAACATAAGCCGCCACAGAACTGTTGTTCATCTCCAGTGACAACGACAAAGCCTAGATGGTCGTAGTGCTACAGTGACAGTGACACTACCTATTTACCGTTCTTTATAACAGTGATTCTGTAACAATTATAGTAGTTACAAATACCTGTTTTTAATCATTTCTCACACTTTCATCATCTGTAAACCATTTTTAAGCATAAACAGAATCAACTTTTGAGCGTGTTTCCATCATGATGAGAGGCTAAGTACGCGGTGACTGAGGCAACGGAGGAAACTATTCACTCATGCTTGATTGGTAATTTCTTTAATTTTTTATTTTATTTAATTCACTAGGATCAACATAAAGATAAAAGTGGTTTTCTTAATTAGTTGTGAATCAATTTGATGCATTATGCTTAGAATTAATTCTTCGATAATTCATGCTTAGGGGCTGTTTGGTAACCATTATTTTTAATGGATTATCAGTCCATAATCCATTATGCAGATTATAATGGATTCTATATGTGTTTGGTAACCATTATAATAATTGATTATTTTAATCATAATTGAAAAAATTCATTATTTCCATAAACAGAAAAAAATTATTATGAAAATTTATTATAATCAATTATTTTTTCTAACAAGCTCAAATTGAATTTTTTTCTAAACTATCAAGAGAGATACAAAAAAACACATAGGACTAAAAGAAATCCTAAATCATTGTTCTTTCCTCTCCCTTTTGAGATCATCATTCTAAGATAATCAATTATTTGAAAAAAGTGTTTGGAAAAATTTATTTTAAAAATGATTATATCAAAATCATTTATCAATTATGATTATCTATAATCGTAAATAGATAATCATAAATTTTTCCAAAGAAGGCCTTAGGGAATACAATTTAATATTTGGACACCTTAAAGATTAATAGTGAATTAATGAGAAAAGAGCTTAATAATAAAATTTGAATTATCATTGTATAAACCAATCAACTAGAAGCAATAGTGGAATCCGGAGCCTTGGTCTATTTTTAAATCTTCACATCACTTTTTATTTAAGTTTGCTATATTTTTGGTTTTAAAATTAAGTCTGAAATCCGCTTTCACAAGTCTTGAACGAATCATCTTACTACAACAATATTGAAACAACATTAGGTACTCTTTTTTCTGTAAATAAGTACAACATTATATAGCCAAGGATTAGATATCTAAATAATGACTTTTTAAAGTCAGTTAGCAAAGGCCGCACTATCTAGAAGAAATGAGAAAAATAAGCGACCATTGTAGTTGACTTGACTACAACATGGCCAAAGCCAAGATAAATCATGCATTTGTTGGAGTTCTCTAATTTTGTCTACCGAAAAAATTACCATGCCTCTGCATTAGATTAGGTTGCACATGGTTCTCTATTTCACAAACTCCCGCAGGTTCAACGGGCATATTCATTGGATTAGCGGGATCAGCGGGCTGCTTGGCTCATTCACTGGATCGGCTGGAAGATCTTACCGGAAAATATCTTACGGCCAAACTGAGCAACTATGGGACAAAGAGCATCAAGTACCAGAAAGTGCATAAGTGCAACATAAGCCCAAGGTTGCATCGCTAATACTTGAATGGCATGTCTTACTTTTGTAGGCAATTTTATGGACATAAACCCAATTTTCCCACCACCAGCAAATAACAAACTGATCAGAAACTACGACAACACATTCATGCACTTAAATTGGTACAAATTGAGGATGATAGGGGCATACAACTTCCATCTATCATCATCGGATCCAAGTTTAGGAGTGGTACAGGGATTCTAGGTTTCCTCTTCCTTGGCGTCAGACTACATGTGTTCCTTGCCCTTATCATCTCCAGGCTTATCAGAATCCATTAGTGTCGTTCCCTTATCACTTTCATCTCAATCTATACCACCACCCTCATTACTACTGCAAAATCCATAGTATTGGCTTTGTATCTCAAAGGGATTACGGGTATCATACTTCATTGGTACATGCCAATTGATTACGTATGTAAGCAACACAACATGATTAATTATCTCAAGGGGATGTAGCATACCTGGTGGCCTTTCTTGCTTCTGGATTGCCTCAACCTTCATCTCATAATTATGCTTCATATTCTCCAAGTGCCAATAAAATTTGTACTGATAATCTGGAGACTCGCAACCTTGTGGGAAGGCGACTCCATAAGGCAATATCTGAATCAAATGCTCATGTCTATACCAATATATCTAAGGTCTAACACAAAATCAGGATTGTTGATGGGGAAAAATGATTTGCTAGTTTTTTGGGAAAGTGAATAGACGACCGTGCGGACGGGACTCCTCGACCGAGAAAACTGTTTAACCTCAAATAGATGCACTGCACAGGAGTGCTTTGATTTCGAGAGATCAATATGTAGTCCTCCGGCATAAACCAAGACAATGATCGTTCCAGAGTCATATCGGTCACAAAGAGGGAAGAGAGTCGATCTGTAGGAGGGAAGCTGAGAAGTGTGTGAGATCATTGGTGATAAGGAATGTGAGTGTGTTGTAATTTCTAAAAAAGAACTGTTGGGTTCGAATAAGTTCTGGTTGATTGATTGAATTCTTGAGAGTGATTGCTCGAATGAAAATTCTTCTGTAGACGATGATTCTTGGTTGTTCAATCGTGGATTCAGAGACTTATTTATATTGCAAGAATAGTAGACACATTGATCCCAGTAAGTGTGATGGTTGCTCGAGTGAAAGAGTGGGAAAGTGGAAGATCGTGGTTAAACTAATTCCAGGTCGTGTGGAGACTTTGTTGATTGTCCACCCACTACTTTTCTAACTCCCTCAACTTCTTGCACGACTTGCCCAAATTTCTCATCGTGGATGAACACAGGTGTCGTAGGCCGCCAGACCAAAACCCTAATTAATATCCCTCATGTGATGTGATTGATGTCTCATGAACGTGGAGTCTGCAAAGCATACGTGTATTTAATTAGTCATTTGTTGACTTGATTAGATGATAAGTCTAAGTTTTGTTGAATTGAGCATAATTGAACATGAATTGAACATATCTGCTGGGACGTATGTATAGTTCTCGAATGCATGTTAATAATTAAATCAACATGATGAATATTGATAGCTTAAGAAAATATTGCTCGTCTGAGCGAATATTGCTCGCCCGAGCGAATATTGATCGCATGTGGCATATCCTCATCATCAGTATCGACGGTGTCCCTGTTTTTAGGAAGAGCACGGTCATGAGGTTTGACTGATGACCTGGGTTTATCTCTGATGAACTATTTACTTCTCTTCAAAAGAATATCTCTGAACTGTCTTTTGATCAGTGAAACTGAGTTGTCAAAATCTTCATCTGATGAATCAGTCTCGATAGGATCAACAACAGAGTTGCCCCCACTTTTACTTTTTTCAAGCAATTTAATGTTCTTTTTTGATTTGAAAACAATATCCTTCCCGGATTTGGATGTATGCTCATGATCAAATATCTTTAACTTCTCAACCAGAGTAATTATGGATAAAGTATTAAGGTTATTTCCTTCAAAGATGGCATGCTTCTTAGAATCGTATTTGGCTGGCAACGATCTGGGAATTTTCATCAAAATGTCCTTTTGAGGAATAGTCTTACCCAATGCAAAAGATTCATTAACAATTTCAGACACTTTGTGATTAAACTCATCAAATGAATCTTCATCATCCATACGAAGGTTTTCCCAATTAGAATTTAGGTTTTGAAGGCTAGCTTCTTTCTCAGAGAAATTTCCTTCAAATACAATTTCTAAGATATCCCAGGCTTCTTTAGACTTAGTGCACGTAGTCACATGGTGCTGAAAATATGGGGTAATGGCATGGATGGTAGCATTTAATTCATCATAATTTTGCTTTGCAGCAAGAATCTCGGCAGGATCATATGCACCAATATCCTTCAGAACAGTTACATCGCCTTCTGTAACAACTGTAGGATCATAACCATTAACTACACGAACCCATGATTTAAAATCACGCGATTGAATAAAGGCACGGATATCAATTTTCCGCCATAAGTAATTCGATCCATCAAAGACTGGTGGTACGTTTATAGAGATAGCGTTTCCATAGAGTCAAATTTCTACAAACACATACTTATGAGGTCTTAAACGTGTTTGTATGCTCTGATACCAATTAAAAAGCGGAGGTCTAACAACCACACCCAATATTTCGTTTCGACAACCTGGATGGAATAAATACAATATATTTCCAAGAGAATCAACTAGACAATCATACTCAATCAAGGAAAATACATCCAAGAGTTATATCTCTGTTTCTTAATGTAATCGGCAAATGAAACAGATAGAAATCCATGAGCCTGATTATTATGAGAAATAATTTAAACGGTACCAAAGACCAATGTTCAAGTGTCAACCAATTTATATCAACAACCAAAGGTTGGATTACCTAATTGATTGAACTACGCACAACCTGTGATATTTCAATTATATAGAAAATATAATGCGGGAAAGAAATAACACAGACACCAGAAATTTTGTTAACAAGGAAACCGCAAATGCAGAAAAACCCGGGACCTAGTCCAGATTTGAACACCACACTGTATTAAGCAGCTGCAGACTCTAGCATACTACAAGTTAACTTCGGACTGGAATGTAGCTGAGCCCTAACCAATCTCACACTGATTTATGTAAAGTCGCGTTCCTTACGCCTCTGAATCCCATCAGGACTGTACGCACTTGATTCCGTTAGCAGATCTTACCCACAACTAACAGTTGCTACGACCCAAAGTCTAAGACTTGACAAACAAATTTGTCTCGCACAGAAAAGTCTACTGAATAGATAAATCTGTCTCCCACATAAATACCTATGATTTTTTTTCGTCTTTTGATAAATCAAGGTGAACAAGAACCAATTGATACACCAGACTTATATTCCCAAAGAACAGCCTAGTAATATCAATCACCTCACAATAATCTTAATCGTATGGTAGCAGAACTAGATATTGTGGAATCACAAAGAATGAGACGAAGAGATTTGTGATTACTTTTTATCTTACCTATCGGAGATCAAATCTCGAGCAAATCTTAGAGAAGATAGTACTCAATACGATAGAAAAAAGTAAGTTCAGAACACGCAACTACAGAGAAAATAGTTGGGTCTTGCTTTAGAATCCAATGAAGTCTTTAAGTCGTTAACCTATAATGGTTTTAGAAAAACCTAGGTTAAAGGAGAATCGACTCTAGTCGCAACTAGTATCACACATAAGGTGTGGGGATTAGGTTTCCCAGTTTCTAGAGTTCTCCCTTATATAATATTCAAATCAGGGTTTGCAATCAATCTTACCTTGGTAACAAAGCATTCAATATTCACCGTTAGATGAAAACCTGATTAGATTCAAGCCAATATCTTTCAACCGTTAGATTGAACTTATCTTGTTACACACAGATGAAATGTACCTATATTTAGATATGGGTAACCGTACCTAAACGTGTACACTTATTTGGCTCAACAATAGTTAACCGAAGGTAGCCATATGAACACTTTCATATCAACCTTGTTCATCTTAATCACAACTAGTTCAAATGACTCAAATGAAACTAGTTATAAAGTTGCTCAATTTTTTACATTCTCATAGAAGTATACAAGACACAATTGAAGCAAAATCGGTTTTGATTCACTCGAACCAATTCATGAACATTATAGCCATGGTTTTCAAAGATTGCATTCCTTATTATATAAATGTATTTGTTCATGAGTAAACCGATTTTAGAACTTAACCCACTCAAGTATGAAAACGGGTACGTATACCTAAGTTCCCGGACTTGGTCTTGTTCGCCAGTACGCAAACGGGTACACATACTGTCGTTCACGACCGAACTCAGTTGAAATCAGTACGTATACGGGTATGCATACTATAGTTCCCGGACTTCAACTGTTGAATCAGTACGCATACGGGTATGCATACTAAATTCCCGTACTTGGAATACACTTGCAACAATTAGCATACAAGTACGCATACTGTTCTATATCCAATCATGGTTAATTGTTCTAAACTCCATTTTAACTATTGAAACATTCTTAGAAGACGAGAATAGCTGTCTCACACAAACTATTAGCTTCAAAGCAATTTTCAAGTGATCAAATGATCAATATGAAACATTTAGAGTATACATCAAATGACTATCTCACACAAATCATGTAAGATGTTACCAGACGATTTTCACATGATCATCTTTTGACTTTCGTCAAGAATATAAGATGAACTCGGTTAAAGCAAAATTTTACAAACACATATTTCAAGAAATATGTAAGCGAGTTAGACTCAACTTCAAATATCAAATGTGTATAATGTAAAGTCTATATAGCTATACGACTTTTGTCTCAATAGGAGATAAAATAAAAATAGACTTCTGAGTGGTAGATGAGTTCAAGTCTCCACATACCTTTTGTTGATGAAGTTCCACAAGCTCCCCGTAGTAGTTCTTCATCTCCAATCGATGAACGCCGTGAAGTCTAAAGCTCAACTACACATTCCATCCTAGTCCGAGACATAGATATAAGTAAACTAGAAATCAAGACTTATGGTTTTGACAACTAAACTTGAAAAACAAGCTTGAGTTAACAATGCTTGCGAGTTCGACCGAGCAGTGCTCTAACAAACTTTAGCAAATATGGTGTCTTTTTTAGTAATAATATGAGAGTCCAAATTCTGCAGTTGAATGGTAAATACCTTGGTTCTCCCATCTTCACTCATAGAAGAAAAATTACCTTCTTTGAAACTTGAAGTTGATAAACTTAAAGTCAGACTTTTAAGTTGGAAGAATTGACCCCTCAACCCTACTGGAAGACATGTCTTCATTAATTCTGTCACATCCACTACCAGTATTTATCAAATGAACAGCTTCAAGATTCTTAAACAAACTTGTCATAATCTAAACAAGCTTCAAAGAGACTTCTTTTGGGGTAAAATCCTAGATAACCCAAAGGGTTACTACCCAAAAGCCTGGACTGCTATGTGTAAACCTAAAGATTTAGGAGGTCTGGATTTCATGAATATGGAACACTTCAACAGTGCTATGATCACTAAGATTGGTTGGAGGCTGGAAAAAGACAAAGATTCTCTCTGGTAACAGCTCATGGATGAAAAATATTTGTTTAGTAGAAATTTTCTCAATATGGATACCAAGCCTAAGGTACGGAGAATCTTAGATTTGGAAAGGCATTCTGGAAGGCATCAATAACATTCAACAACATAGCTCTTGGAAAATTGGGAATGGCAAGAACATAGAAATTGGGGAGGATATCTTGATAAAATTCATACTCAAATCCCTAAACCTACCAATTGCGCCTCTGATCTCCTCATGGTTGAGCAGTTTCTTTTACATAATGGTGACTAGAATTCTCCTCTCATCAACAATTGGTTCAATCCTATTACTGCCAAGGCTATCTTGGATACTATCACACACCCTATTGAAGAGGATCAAATCATGTGGAATCTAACTGTTTCTGGAGATTACACAGTCAAATCCTTGTACAAAGCCAATATGGATACTCTTTACAGATATGATGTCCACACCAGCAACTGGTAAGCTATGTGAAACGTGGATATTGCTCCAGTCATTCAGATTTTTCTATGGGAATGTTCCCATGGAATCCTTCCCACAAATGCAAAAATTGCCAGCATTCTTAGTTACTTTGACCCATCTGCAAGCTATGCGATTGTGGGGAGAAAACTATGACACACATGTTTTTAAACTGTCCTGCTGCAACTTCTGTTTGGCACTTACTGCTTGGACCAACCCATGAAAATTTTGATTCCACCACAAACTTCCGGTGTTGGTTAAACTCTTGGTGACTTCTAGAAACACCCAATCTAGTAGCATTATTTATGCTACTGGTTGCTGGTATATCTGGAAAGTTAGATGTGATTTTATCTTTAATAACAACCAACTAAATGCTAAACATACCCCTATTAGTATCAAACAACACCTATGTAATCACAACAGAGTTCATCATTTGTAGGACCATATCCTTAACTATGTTATTCACCCTGAAGACTATGAGAACATGACTGATGATGATGACACTGGACCATACTCTCTTGATACTGATCAAAGAGAATCCTTTGGAATAGTCATCCAAATGCGCACATTACAGGATCCTGAAACCCTTGTTTACTACACTTTTCTTACAACTCTGGATTTTACAGGACACACCATTGGGACTACAGGAAATCCAGGACACAATGGAGAATTTGGAGCAACATGAGGAGTAGTTTTAACTTTCGATTGGATCAAAGGCCTGCAGTACACAAAGGTTGAAATTTATGTTGAATCTATGAAGGTTCTGATCCGTTTTACAATACTCTAGCCGCGGGAAGATTCCATATTAGTTTCCATGAACAAAGAAGTAGAAGGGAAGTTAATGAAGAAAGCGATAGCAGAATCAATGTTATGTCTTTTATTCTGGCATCAAGGTTATCCATAGGCTACAAAACTTAAATTCCTTTAATTTTGGCCAAGGCCTATTAAAATCACTTTTATTATAGGGAGTGGGTTTTTAGATCAAGGGAGTGGAAAATTCGTACTCGACTCGCTGATTTATGAATGAGTCGGACTTTAATATTCTATGGACCAACATACCCTTCAGATTTGACTGATTTGAAATCTATACTAACCCACGAGACTTTTGTTATAAGGAGCTAGGAGTTCCTATCTAGGGAGTGGAAGAAATAGAGTTAACTATGAACCTTTACTGCTCCCATTTCCAGTTCAAATCTAAGAGCATCTATTGAAAAAAATTGATAATTTGTATCATCAAATATACGTGAGTTAAATAAAAACGGAGGATCTCTCATGTGTTTATGTAATATAAAACTATAGATGAACAAAAATCAGTATGTTTGACCTTGTTTCTTTCAAACCAGGGATAATGAAATGAAGCATTCACGTCCACATTTCGGAACGTGATACTCAGTTTCTTTACTAGAGAAGTGGTGGTGAAAACCAACAGATCACTTCCACACAAGTTGCAGTGAACTACGACATTTCCTTCCACTCAAGTGATGGTGAAGTATAATATTTCACTGTCCATTGTTTTCTTTCAGTTATGTTTGATTAATCTTACTAATCTTACACTTAATTTGTATGTTAAGGTTGTTCCATTTTTACTACCGGCAATTGCATTCCCAAGCTAGGATCATCAACATTCAAGAGCAGGAAGTAGCTGCATTTCCAAGCTAGCACCACCAACATCTAAGAACCGGAATTAACATAAGTTCATATGTAGAGTATTAAGTCAAAGAAGAAACTGATCTACCACATGAGCCATATTTCTATACGATTATGTTGACATAAATTGTGGCAATTATGGATAGATTGTACGGAAAAAAAGAAACCGTAAAATGCTAGCAGCCGAAAACAAAGACGGGAAAATATTTGGACAATTCATCCTAGTTTTTCCAAGTGAGCTTTATTCATAAAGAATAAGATCAAATATGGTTGTTGTATGTTCACCGTCACTAAAATGATGGTGAAATGATATATTTCACCGGCAGTTAAATGACAGAGAAATATTGCATTTCACCATCACCTACATGCTAAAGAAATTTGGTATTCATGTTCATGGTCTTGAACGTGAATGTTTCATGTCTCTTCTACTGGAATGAACGAACCAAGGTTTTATAAGGTTGATTTTTATCATAAAGACAAATAATAAAAAGCGAGAATTATGATTTCATCACTTGGGTACTTAGAATTTTTTCGTTTCCAGTAAATTCTTCCGGTACATCCGAAAACACATATCAATTAAATGTTTCATTTGACTTTCATGGCTTAATTTGAGAATTGTTCCCTTGTACCTTTTTTCGATAATATAATTTGGGTGATGAAGTATTAAAAATTGTGATGGCATTAGATGAATCATAGATTAAATTGGATTTTAGGGTTTATGAGTGTTCTACAAATTTAATAGGAAGAAGAAGTACAAAAAGAACGTAAGTTTTTTGTTCTGAAAGTAGAGTTTTTTGTGATGGTAGATTTGTCTGACTCATACTAAGCTATTGATTAGGCGAGTTGAACACGAGTTTTCCACCCCCTTGATCCAAAATCCCCCTCCCTATAACGAAAGTGATTAGAATACTAATCCTATATATAGTGGCACTTAAAGAATACTAATCCTATCCGTAGTGGTACTTCAAGAATGCTAATCCTAAAAAAACGAACTTTGTTCCTTTTTTCTATCTGCTCCTCTCCGAAATAGGAAAAAATAACGAAAATCACATTAGTTATTCGTGGAAGAGTAATTTCTTGGATAACCTTCGGGTGATTAACTGGTCATGAGCTATGAGGGGCGGATCTGAATGTTTTTGATTGACAAAGCTGTGATGACATTTTAGGTTTTTTAACTTGTTTTTCGCTTTATTTGCTTTATTCTTAATCCTCTATTCTATTCGGGTTTGAGAAATACAAGTTGTGGTTCCAATTGACACATGTATTTCCTCGGATAGTTGGTTCACTTTTATGTTTTGGATTGAATCTCTTCCGTTCGGGTAAGTGAAATACAAGATGTGGTTCCAATTGACACATATATTTCCTCGGACTGTTGTTCCTTTTTATGTTTCTGATTGAATCTATTCTCCCCTCCTTAAGGCCCTTGGTTTATTTTTTGCTATATTATGTACAACAAAATCAGGGGTTCCTCCTTTAAGTCCCAATTAGTCTGGCCCTTCATAAAACCATCAAATTATTTTGTTTCTTCTTCCCCTTTCAGGTTGTTATTGGTATGGTAGTTTGAGATACAGAACAACGGGGGAGTAGAAATTTAGAATCTATCATGGGTTGACTTCATTAAGCTTGGGATTTTATTTTGTTTTATTTGTACCTGGAATGTTGTTCAATTAAGTAGTTGTTGGTATCCCAATTGAGATTGGGTCTGTGGTTTTGAGTTTACCAATCCATTTTTCTTTGTCTAAATTCCCAATCTTGATTGGGTCTGTTTTTTGTTTGTTGCCTCTATGTTGTTTGGTAAAAGTCCTGAACTGTTGTCTTCATGTATCTGGGTTCTCTTGCATCCTATGTTGAATGTTTTTGTCTAAAAGCTTTAGGATGGCTGCATCAATTAGGTCAATTTTCGTCTCTATAAGTCCTTCAGGTTTTAACCCTATGCCTTAATATGAGTAATTTGTCTTACAATTTATTTAGTGTTTTTGAACACTTGGGTTGGGAATTATGTTCAAAGAATGGTTAGTATCTTTAAGTAAGTAATTCATAACTTAGTAATCCCTGTTTAGGTGTATGTGCATCTGTTTCGTATTAAAATTTCAAATCTTTTCCGTTAGGCGAGTTTTATAAAGCAATTGTATGTGCACTTTATTTTAAAGGAATTATGTTGGCCTAGCATCGATTGTGTCTTTGTAATACAATTCCCCCCTTGCCTTAAAATCAGTATAAAGTTATCTGTTAGAGCATTGCTCAGTTGAACCCACCAAGCGTTGGTATGTCAAGTTTGGTTGTCATATTTTAGTGAATCAAAACTCATGTTAAGAGTCGCTTGATTATGTACTAGAGTCAACTTCGTATAGGTTAGCTTGAAAGTATTAGGATATGAGACATTACAAGTATTGGGAAGTCTTGAATATGTGAAGAAGCAAGGAGCTACAACGACAACAATCATCCTTCCACTCGAGGTTAGTGATATTTGACTTGAACTGTTTCATTCCCTAACGTATCTTTCAAGTCGTGCATATTGAAAACATAACTGCGAAGCATATTTGAACTCTAGATAGACATAGAATTAAGGAATACAATATGAGGTTTATTGCTTAACCATTAAACTTTGTAGATAAGACATCGCCATAATAATTTGAATGTTACTGTGATTATGTATGGGTATGAGGTGAGGATTTCATCCTAGGGAACAATGTTTACATGTGTTCTAAGGAAGTAGGTTCATAAACTTGTTTGTGGACCGAAAAGGAAATTGCCAGGTGTTATTGGTTTTGTTATTCATTGCATATCTTATGAACAACCAATATGTGTGATAGAGTATAACCGCTGACAACTTGTTGTGTTCTTGGTAGAACTATTACCAAAGGCCTGACTTATGTATTGGTATACTTTTATTAGTAAAACTGATCTTAAGTAATCACCTGTGGTATGATCATATTTTGTATGTCTGACCAATTAATAGGAAAGGGGAACTGATCCTTGTAAAGGGTGCAGTACATCAAAGGGAACCGATCCTTGTATGGGGTGCAACAAGGTTTATAGCAGAAAGGGGAACCGATCCTATGGACATGTGAAACACGCTTTTAGGCAAAGGGGAACCGATCCTATGGAAATGTGCAACACATATAAGTTAGATACCATATATATATGGGGAATCGATCCTAGTATCTAGTCAACCGAATTTTTGGAAAGCTAGTGTGACTATGCACATTACTCACATGGAGGTGAAACTGAAACTTGTTTTAGTAGAACCGTAAACCCATGATTGTGATTGAATGTTGGTTTGATCAATCACATAGTTCTTGAAAGTCAGATGAACCAATTCTAAACTTGTTTGGAAGTGTGGAAAATCAATTTCAAGGTTGTAAGTGTGAAAGAGAACTTACAAAGTTAAGATGTCGACAAACTTTGAACACGTGCTGTGAATGTTTATTTCTTTAATTGTTCAAAGATATTCCTTAACGTCTAAGGGAAGAGAATCCCAGGATCGAAACATAAGTAAGTTAAGAATCTTTTAATTAAGGTTATTAATTTCATTTTGTAGGAAAATTACAGAATTAGTAATGTGCATTTACTAATTAGATTTTCCGAGAGATTTCGATCGATATTTTTGGACAGAGCATTTCCAGGAATTATGCACACCGAATCTATGCTTTAATGAGTAACTTGAGAATATTTTCGGTTATGGAAATTCCTTGGTGTCCAAACTACCTTTTCCATAAATACTCTAAGTTTGCCTTTCTAGCAAACTAATCCCTCGTAACAACAAATTTACTCTTTTGTTGTTGTTACTGGTGTAGCCGCCTATTCGGAGAGGAGAGTAACCTAATTAGGTGAAATCTCTTACGACCGCTCAGTCTAAAGTCTTCTTTGGGATTGAGAAGCTCTAGCGCGACCCGTTGGTGGTAAACTAGATAATTTCGGTTTATCTTTTGTTTTCGATTGATTTGATTGACTAACGGTGGTTGAAATCTAATTGCACCTAGTTTGTTTATTCTTGAGAATCTTTTCTTCTGATATAAGATTCACTCAAACTAGTTCAGAGTTTCGACAGGGATCTTTAGACTGTTGTTAGTTCTAAAGACGATCTTGTGATAATCCATTGTTAACAGTCTCCGTTCTGTGCGTGATTGATCACAAGAGATTCAAGTGATTGTGTGCAGGTTTTTATTGAAGATTTGAAGACAAAGAAGATATTGAGGATCTGACTTGGGTTTTATAATCTTTGTTGTGCACAATATACTTGTTTCGGTAAAAGAGGATCTAATTAATAATCGATTTATCCTTGTGGTATATTGGATTGATTAATTCAGTAGATCGGCATCAACACGATTATTCGGATTAAAGGTGTTGTTGGATTAATCTTAATCGATTACCTTTAAGTGATTGAATATAAGATAGATCTAAGGACCTGATGAAGGAGTTTATGTTGAGATAAACGGAAGAGCCTTTGTACGACTCATATCACTTGGTTGAATAGAGTTGATACCAAACAGATTTGTTGTTCCTTTACTGTTCGGAATACGAAGCAAAGAAATTGTTCCAATTACGTGACTTATTTATAAGTTGGAGGCGTGGGAATACAGAAGGAACTAGGTGAACTATAGGGTTAGTTACTTGGTCTCAACTATACGAAGTTAGTGTAATTTTGTGTAACGGCTTAATCCTGAGAGTATTCAATTCTGGATTAGGTCCCGGGGTTTTTCTGCGCGGTTTCCTCGTTAACAAAATCTTGCCGTGTCATTTACTTTTATATTCCGCATTATAATTGTTTTGTTATAATTAAAGTAAATTACACAAACTTTAATTCTTATTTACTTGATAAGCAATCCTATTGTGTTTGGTTAAGTCTGAACCTTTATATCAATTAAACATACTTCGTTGTTGTATTGTCTCGATCTCGTACCCATAGACGATCACACGAAGTGTGAACCGATTAGTTGTATTGTCTCGACTCAGTCCATAGAAAATTACTTTCGGAGAAAGGACTTATAGGTAGGAAAAGTTTTAGCTTGAGGTATATTTGGGTACCCTCGCCTTTTCAATTGGTATCAGAGCAGGCAAACACGAAAAAATCTAATAATTTGTGTTTGGTGCGATCCAACCTATAAGAAATGAGTCGAAGTAAGATTAAGCGAAAGCGAAAATTATTGAAAGACTCAATTAACGTATCGCAAGAGGTTTTTAAACCATCTTCAGAATCAGAGGTCACAGACTCTATATTGGAAAAGTTTCGTGAGAAATTGTTATCCAACGAAATTATCTTAAGTGTGTCTAATGAGCACATAAAGTAACTTCAGGTTACTTTACAATTAAGGACGACTGAATGTGAAAGGAATCGTCTAGACTACGAAAAATTGAGGGAAGATACTTCTCAACAAATTCAAGGTCTTGAAGAAAAAGAAAATGCTAGTCTCTCTCAAGCAAAACTGTTAAAAGAGGAGCGTGATTTTGCTCTTGAAAAAATTCATTTGTTTGAAGAGAAACTTGTTGAATCTGATGCAAGGATTAACTCTCAACAAAAGAGTTTTGAAGAGAAAGAAGGTATATATCTCTCACGAGAAAAAATCCTTGAGGCTGATATAGCCAGTGCTCTTGATAAAATCAATATGTTGGAAGAATAAAATTTGGAACTGGAAAAATCCAATGAAAGCTCAAACAAGTTAACCTCAATGTTAGAAGCAAGTAGAAATCATCGTGATACACGAAGATTGGGCTATAAGGGAATAGATGCTTCAAATATTAACAAAAAGGTAAAAAAATTTAAAGCTACAAATTCTTCTCAATCAGAGGCTTCCACTGATGACAAAGATGCTCATATTTCTTGCAAAGAGGAGAAGTCTGTCAAGAAGGAAACAACGTTGAACAAGGATAATAATAAGAAGAAGAAAACTCGTCAAGCTCCAATGCAAGAGGATCCACAAAAAGGTAACATTAAAACTCATACTTCGTGTATTTATGCTAAGAATTGTTATTATTGTGGTAATATAGGACACTTGCAATGGGGATGCAAAGTTCATAAGATGCAAGATGCACTTTATTTTGTATCAAATGAATTGGCTAAGTTTGCTCCTCATAAGAACTCAGATCGATATTTTCCTAAGTTTAGGAAAAAGAATTATTATGATGATAGTTCAAATTTTGCACATCACTCGACAAGGTCATCTCATAAAATACCCAATTATAGAAAGAGAGATGACGTTTCAAATGCAAAGACAAGATCTGATGTTCCAAACTGGAGAAAGGATGTTTCGCAAAGTATTCAAAAAGACAATGATCCTAATGGTGTTGTGAAGGAGAAAGCTTCTCCTGCAAAACCCAACTCTAAATGGGTCCCTAAGTCCTCCATAGCTAAGAAGGGACCAAAAGTTAGTCACAAGAATGACTCTCGGCTGTTAATTGTTGGTGAAAATAATTACAAGAGTCTTCTTGAAAGGCTAAAGAATGACATTATGTCTGAAATATCTTGTTCTAGTAAAGGTTGTGATGATGACACTCTATATCACAAGTCAAAAAAGAAAAACAAGAGATGGAACAAGAGAAAACAAACCAAGCAAGAGGTCAAGAATGATGATTCCGTCTTAGTCACTCGTGACGAACAAGACAACAATCAATTCAACACAACCTAGTTGTGTTAGAATGTGCATGCTCACCATTAGTGCTCAATATTTTTAAAATGTGAGGAAGCACATGATCTCTCGGTTATTATATGACTAATTAACATCTTTGGAGATTTCTTTTCTTCTATACTCATACTCTCTCTATCTTTATTTGAGGTTTTGATAAAAACGGTAATTGTGAGTTTATGATGTTGATATCTACTGATCATATATGTGTAGCTCTTGTTTTTATAGTTAAAACGAGGCAAAAATCACTGAGTTCGGACATCGTACGCAAAAGATATGTCGAAAACAGTTTAGTGTTGTGATTTGCCACAAGTAACACTTGGGAACCGATCCTAGTACCCTGTAATAGTGAGGGAACAGATCCTAGTACCATGTCATGGTGAGGGAACCGATCCTAGTGAGAGGTCCCCTTACGAAGAAGTGTAAAAACTGTTTTGCGCATAACTTCTTCGTCCGAACTCGGAATGACCTCATTCTTTTTGCGTTG
>NC_039359.1:7559030-7559273 GCF_003573695.1 Papaver somniferum
GTAGAACCGTAAACCCATGATTGTGATTGAATGTTGGTTTGATCAATCACATAGTTCTTGAAAGTCAGATGAACCAATTCTAAACTTGTTTGGAAGTGTGGAAAATCAATTTCAAGGTTGTAAGTGTGAAAGAGAACTTACAAAGTTAAGATGTCGACAAACTTTGAACACGTGCTGTGAATGTTTATTTCTTTAATTGTTCAAAGATATTCCTTAACGTCTAAGGGAAGAGAATCCCAGGAT